>NC_041046.1:3573865-3661365 GCF_900634775.1 Gouania willdenowi
AAGATGTATTTGCAAAATGTTTTAGTGTCAATGTTAGGTTTTTCTGTAACAAGCGGTGGCTGAAGTAATAATAATAATAATAATAATAATAATAATAATAATAATAATAATGGGTCCACAACACGGCTCCACTATGATTGTTTGTTCTGCCCAAGGGTGAGTTTTTCTTATATTATTCTATGTGCTAAGAAAGATGCTAGCAGCTACAATGTAAACACACACACACACACACACACGGCTGATGCACGTTCGTGCAAATACTGAACTCACACAGAGCTGTTTAGAGAGTTGTGACTTTGGTGTTGCAAAATGTTTATTTTTCCTGGTACTTCTGTGTCTCTCTTAACAACCTGCGACGGATTATGTGCAAGACGCGCGTGAGAGAGATAACACACGGTGGAGATGGATGAGAGACACACACACGGTATTTATAATAAAAATAAACTAAATGAGTAAAACAAAGAATAAACAATATTTATACACAAATTACACCAAATGACTCCAGAATCACACTACAATGGCAACAAAAAAACAATAATTATACAAAAAAATGCACAAAAAGACAACTGAAAGATAAAAAAAACACAATGATGACATTAAACCAGGAAAATTGCACCACATTTTGCACCTGCAAATATACCCCTTATGCTCCCACATGAATGCATACTTCCGACGGGCACTGTACTAGTCTATATAATTTGTTGATATGCAATATTTTGTTTGTATGTACTCCTTTTTGTTGTTGTCATTTTTTGCTTTTGAAGAATTTGGAAGCTGAGTTTATTTTCCTGATCGAGAGTTTGTATTTTTGCAAACATTCAAAGTTAGTTAGTTTTTATTAACTTATTTATTTATTTTGTATTTTACAGTAATTGAATAATTACATGTATTTATTGCACAATAATACAAAGTTAAATATTCAGACATGTTATTGTGTCATAAGTAGTGATTTTAGTAAACGATGAGAACTGTAAAGAGTGAAGCGGAACCTTTGTGTGGGAGGCGTTTCCCCCAGGTTGGATTTTACGGTGTAACTTCCTGTTTCCTCTCTAACGCATCTGGATGTGAGTCCATCGTCTTCATAATTCTCACTAAATACTACATTTTTCAGGTCAGTACCCGCTGAAAGTCGTTCCAAAGTATAGCGTAAGGTAACTACTAATGATTGATCACTATGTTACACTGTTATAGAACACACTGATCATTATTTACACATGTTTGGAAGTTTGGCGCCAGGGGGAGATTTACATATATATATATATATATATATATATATATATATATATATATATATATATATATATATAACCATAGACATTATATACGTAGACGCCGCATCGGCTGTGGAGAGACACGTCAACAGCGCCGCCATCTTGGACCGGTGGTGGTGGAGGCAGTGGTGCATAGACATTACGACAGAAAGAGATATTTCTCAATCACTATGTAGAATTATTTGTTTAATTTTGAACTGTTTAATTTTTTTTAAAAGCTATGATACAAGGTGTTTGGATATATTTAAAATGCTGGTTTTACTACTCAACACTTAATCTCTACACCCTCTTCCTTGAATATTTCAGTTCTTTGGCTACAATAATTAATGATGATGATATAATAGTAATTAGTCGTGTTGAAATGTGTTCCCATTTTCTGTTTGTTTTCAATGAAGTGACGTCATGTGACGTATGTCAATCATGTGATTGATAAATGGCCTACACCTGTGTGAATAAAAAGAAGTGAGTGTGCCACGAGACTGTTGGTGATCACTAGAGAGAAATTACGTGTCTTGCTGTGTTTTTTGGTCATGATCTCGCTACGACAGAGAACCTGCTAACAGGTTATGGGCCCAGATCATTTTAAACACAGATTGACGGTGAAAGTCGCAACGTTATACTCGTGCACCTGAGTTTGTCCACCGCAGCGCTCACAATGAGCAGGAAAGACAAAGACACGGCCCCGAGCCGCTGGGGAAGGCTTGTTTTTGATGGAGATGAGAAGGGGCACGAGTTGTGGGAGACAAAGTTTTTGGGCCACCTCCGTCTCCATGGGCTTAAAGAGACCATCCTAGAAGAGCCCGCTCCAGACGATAGGGAGGATGAGGAGAAAAATGCCGATGCCTATGCAGAGCTCATTCAGTGTTTGGATGACAAAAGCATGTCGCTGGTGATGTACGATGCGGCAGATGACGGACGTGCAGCGCTAAAGATCCTCCGTGAGTTCTACACTGGAAGAGTCAAGCCCCGAGTGATCAACTTATACACAGAACTGACCTCAATACAAAAGTCACCCATGGAGAACGTCACTGAATACGTGATCAGAGCTGAGACCGCAATCACTACATTGAGAAGTGCGGGCGAAGAGCTGAGTGACGGACTTTTAATAACTATGATATTGAAAGGGCTCCCTGAGTCATTTAAGCCATTTGCTATTTATGTGTCTCAGAGTGAGGACAAAATGACTTTTTCTGAGTTCAACACTAAACATAGAAGTTATGAGGACATTGAGAATATGCGTCTGAAGACAATATGATGGAGGCAAGTGCACAGTTTGGCACGAGACGCACACAGGAGAGCGCAAAGGACAATCCAGACATTGTGTGCTACAAATGTGGAGCAAAAGGCCACATATCCAAAGGCTGTCAGTGTAAACAGTTGTGTTATCACTGTAAAAGTACCACACACACACAATAGTGCAGTGTGTAGAAGGAAGAAGCAGCAGTGGGATAAAGCACAGGGAGTGTCTGACTGGACGGAGAAGGAGTATGCTTTCCTCATAAGCGACGTGGAGATACCAGTACCAGACATTAAGAGCAGAGGTCTGATGGTGGATGTAGGAGCAACGTCACACATAATCACAGACATCACAACGTTCAGGAAGTTCAACCAAAGTTTCCAAGCCGGGACGCACAGCGTTGAGCTGGCTGATGGTACCAGGAGTGGGGTCGTAAAGCGCAGAGGGGATGCAGAGGTGAGGCTGGTCGACAGCAGGGGGCGTCGTTTCAACAACACTGAGGAACACCCTGTACATCCCGACATATCCCCAGGATATCTTCTCTGTTAAGGCTGCCACCTCCTGCGGAGCTATGGTCATCTTCAGTGAGAAGAAGAATGTTCTGCTACATAAAGACAGTAGCAAATTCCCAATACATGCACACAGTAAACTTTATTATCTGCACACTGTAGACAATGTTAGCAATGACCAGTGTAACAAATGCCATGATTTACAGACTTGGCATGAAATCCTAGGACATTGCAATTATGGAGATATCATGAAACTGAAGAATGTAGTTGATGGTATGGAATTAAAAGATAAGAGAAACAAAACTATACCACAATGTGAAGTCTTCACACAAA
The DNA here is from genome assembly GCF_900634775.1 of Gouania willdenowi. Taxonomy (NCBI): domain Eukaryota; kingdom Metazoa; phylum Chordata; class Actinopteri; order Blenniiformes; family Gobiesocidae; genus Gouania; species Gouania willdenowi. The sequence goes on from NC_041046.1 coordinate 3,577,216, forward strand.
GGAAGTTTATATAAACCAGAAATAGAGGTCCAGATGCCAGAGCTAAAGCACCTCTGGAAATGGTGCACACAGATTTAGCTGGTCTGATCGACCCAATGTCCAGAGAAGGTCCTAAATATGCACTAGCATTTACAGATGATTATTCTAGTGCCATGTTCGTGTATTTCCTGAAAAATAAAAGTGACACAGTGAAAGCTACTGAGAAGTTTTTGGCAGACATAGCTCCTTATGGGAAAAATTATGTTATTCATACAAACAGCAGAAGGGAAAGTTGGACTCAAGGTGTGAGAGGGAGGTCTTTGTTGGATATGATAAGAATAGCCCCGCCTATTTATTGTACTATCCCAGCAAAAGAAAAGTACAAAAACATAGACTAGTGGAGTTTATATCCAAGTGAAGTGCAGAAGTGCTGGATGCAGATGAGGATGAGTTTATGGTTAACAGACTGACGGTAAAAACCACACGTTAACACAAGTATCTGAAGAACAAAGAATCACAGAGTGATAATCAGATACAAATGATGAATAAAGAACCAGAAAAATCACCAAAAGAGGACGAGGACAAATCTGATCAGAGACGCTATCTGACTAGAGAGAGGAGGAGACCTGGTTATTTAGATGATTATGTAGTTTTGAGGATGAAACCAATATTGATTATTGTTACAGACTTTTATGTAACTTACCTCAAACATACAAAGAGGCTATAACCTCACCAGATGTAAACCAGTGGGTTAGTGCTATGAATGAAGAGATCCAATCTTTAAAGGACAATGAGACCTTTACCCTGACACACTACCACTGGGTAAAGATGTAGTGGGGGGTGAATGGGTCTATGCACTCAAAAAGAACCCAGATGGATCAGACAAATATGAGGCTCGGTACGTGGCTGAGGGATATAGTCAGAAGAAAGGTGTGAACTATGATGTCACACCTTTCTACATAGCTACAGTAAGGACACATATTAAATATCAAAATATTTAAATAGACCAGTTACCTGTGGTTTTCTATGTTAAGACAGATAATCAGTTGTATCATTTAAAACACACAAATAGGCTGCAATCAACTACATTGCAAAAAAAAAAAGAATTAGAAAACATCGAAAATGAAAAAGACAAAAATAAATGTTGGATAGTTAAAATAATAAAAGATAATACAAGCAATAATAATAATCATAGAATAATTAAATATTAGTAAAAAAAAAAAAAAAGTGATCATAGTAAAACAGCAGGGCTCTACACTAACTTTTCCAATGGTGGCACTGGTGCACTTTCTCAGTTGGTCACACCCTTTTTCTCCTTTTTTTAAATAACATTAAATCATAACAAGTTACATTTATTCTGTTTTTTATTTTACAGAAATGCTGTACATGAATTAATTTAACAGTAACATACCCAACTTATCATCTGCATTGTTTCACCCCATGAATTAAATTGAGAGGGTCCAGCTCTGATAGTGGGGTCTCCTAACCCTCTTCCCCTGGTCAGGGGTCTGTAACCTTTACTCTACAAGGAACCATTGAACCTCATCTCACCTGGATTAAAGTCCTCCTGGAGCCATAAATACCTTCTCTATGAAGACAATACAGTGGATTACATTATATACAGTTAAAATATATAGAATAATGTTTGATTTCATTTATATTGATCATGTAAATGGAAACTTAAAAACAGTTTAAAATAAAATAAATAACATCAATAAAAAAAACAGTATCTTCATCTTCAAATTCTTAGACATCTCAGTTTACATGAACACAATGTTTATAAAGTAGATTTTTATAGTTAATATATATGAAAGGCTACAAAAAATAACATGAATTTAATAAAACATGATCATGTGATCAACACATGCTAATTACTCATTTCATAAAACATACATATTTAACCTGTACATTGGTGGTTAAATGAATCTCTTCCCACACAATTAAAATCTGTATTTTCTTCCAGAAATAGTGTTTTTGTTGGTTTAGTTTCTTACCAGGGATTTAAAACTTAAGGTTAGTCACAGGTGGAGGAAAGTTGATGGTCTGTAGATGTTGTAGGAATGTGCTGAGTCATTGTACAACGTGATTTATTTTAGGTTAATAAATTGTTATATCATGATTTTATTTGTCATTAATCATTAAATAACTATTTATTTCAATAGTTTTTAAAGCTATAGGGAGCCATTGTATAAGAGTCAAAGGGCCATATTAAGCCCCAGAACCACAGGTTGCAGACCCCTGCTCTGGGAGAACCACAGCTGAACATCTGTCCTGGTATCATAGTCCATCAGTTCTGGTCCCTCCATGATGATTCTGATGAGTGTGTACGTTCTATTGCTGAGCTCAGCACATTCTTCCTTTTTACTACTGCTCTCAATGTGAGCGTGAACTCAGTGATCGACTCGTTATGTCTGGCTCTGTTCATAGCGGACCGCGCTCATTCCAAAGGAGCTCATTGGTGTTTATGCTCAGTGTATTCACCGTCTCCTCATCTGCAGCACAGAGAGAGAGAGAGAGGTACACTCAGCCGCTCCGTATAAAATAACGTACTCGCACAGATGCGACCAGATAAAATTTTCACGCGCACACACTGAAAATATACTCGCATATGCGACCATTTTGATCGCAGTCTCAAGCCCTGCATTTGTAATAATTATCTTTTGATGAAATTTTTATTTGCTTGTTTGAGTGGGACAGTGTGTATTAATGTACAGCCAAAGTTGTAAATAAACCGTATTAGCTAAATGGGATATATTGTATCGTCACATGCAAATCATGAATCGTATGGTCAGATTCATGCCAAAGCACAGCCCCAGGGTTCTCACCAGGGATTTTTCACAGAATGCATTTGAAATGTATAATTCTCTGAGGTCAAATTTAGTAAAGTAAAGCTGAAGTTGGATTCTTGTTGTTGTTTTTTTGTTTTTGTTACAGCCTTACTGGAAGCTTTATTTATTTTTCCATTTCCAATAGCTTACAGTACCTATCAGTTTGAAGCATTTTGTGCGTTTCATAGCCTAAATGACTAAACAGCGCTATTTCCTGGAAGGCAGAGGGAGGCCACGCCCCCTCCCAAAGGCACGTTGCTCTTCTGCCTCCGTTCTCATTGCTTGTTTGTACAGGAAAGGTGGTGGAGTTGCTGCCATTTTTAAATCAATATTTCAGTGCAAAGAAATAACATTTGGTGATTTTATCTCCTTTGAATATATGTCATTCTTACTGAAGGGTGATTCAAGAGTTCTGTTTTTAGTCGTTTATAGACCCCCAAAATATTCTGGAGAATTCATGGATGAGTTTGCTGAACTGCTGTCAGTTGTATGCACTGAATACAACTTTTTAATAATAACAGGTGACTTAAATATTCATGTAGACAATAACATGGACAATACTGCCAAAGAACTGTATGCTTTAATGGATACTTTTGGTCTTACAACAACATGTGACTGGTCCGACACACACTCAAGGTCACACTTTGGATCTGGTTATCTCTAAAGGTGTTGATATCTCTGCTGTTGATGTAAGAGACTTAGCTCTATCTGATCATTTCTGTGTCTTTTTTGACCTAGAGATTGTAACATCTGTTCCCCCTACTGACATAATGACAACACAAGTGCACAGTTTATGGAAGCCATAGCAATGACACCAACATTGAGTGCTGAGACAGTTGATGATCTTCTGGATGAGTTTAATACAAAAGTCTGTAATGTCATAGATGTGGTGGCTCCAATCAAAACTAAGAGAAAACCAAACACACAGAAAACACCTTGGAGGAGGACTGAGATAATGCAGAATTTAAATCTGACTGTAGAAGAGCTGAGCATAAATGGAGATCAACAAAACTCCAAATTCATCTAGAACTGTACAAAATAAGTCTGTGAAAATTCAATGATGGCTTGTTCAAAGCAAGGCAGCAATACTTTTCTGAAATTATTGCCAAAAATGTCAACAACTCTCACATGTTTTTTTCTGTAATTGAAAAGCTCACAACCCCCCCAGATCAGATAGCCCCTGAATTACTGTCAGCTGGAAAATGCAATGAATTTTCTGTATATTTCAATGAAAAAATACAATCAATAAGGTCAAACATCAGAACAAACCAGCAAAATAACAAAAAGCTTGAACAGCTTCATCCACTGAGGGAGGAGTCAACTACAATGTTAGAGTTTATTACAGTGAACCCAAAAACAATAGAGGAAACTGTTCAGCAGCTGAATCCATCAACGTGTTGTCTTGACACAAAACCCTCAAACTTCTTTAAAACTGTTGTAAAGTCATTTATCACTGATTAGTATCAGATAATTAACTGATCATTCCAATCAGGCACCGTACCAAAATCCCTGAAAGTAGCTGCTGTTAAACCTCTGTTAAAAAAGAGAACACTGGATGCCTCTATACTGGCTAACTATAGACCAATCAGAACCTTCCATTCATGGCCAAGATCATTGAGAAGGTGGTCTTCAACCAACTGAGTCAATTCTTAACATTCAACAAAATATTTGATAAATTTCAGTCAGGTTTTGGTTCTCATCACAGCACAGAAACTGCTCTGATCAAAGTGATCAATGACATAAGGTTGAACACTGATTCAGGAAAAGTATCTGTTCTCATTCTATTGGATCTAAGTCTGCATTTGACACTGTAGATCATACAATTTTGTTACACAGATTGTAAACATGGGTTGGACTAAATGTTAAAGTAATGGTTTAAGTTCTACTTGGAGGATCAAAGTTATTTTATAAACATTGTAAACTTTGAATCTGACAGATTACCAATGTCCTGTGGGGTTCCTCAGGGATCAGTTCTTGGACCTCTTCTGTTTAGCCTTTATATGCTTCCTTTAGGACACATTTTACACAACTGTAAGGTTGATTATCAGAGCTACGCAGATGATACACAACTATATCTATCACTGAACCCAGATGACTATGGTCCCATTGAGGTGTTGTGTGACTGTTTAGAAAAAGTAAACTGATGGATGAGTGAAAACTTCCTTCAACTAAACCATGACAAGATGGAGGTGATTGTCTTTGGTAACAAGGAAAAGAGGACTGCTGTCAGCAAGTATCTGAGTCTGGATCTTTAGAAGATAAAGACCAAGTCAAAAACCTTGGTGTTCTGATTGACTCAGATCTTACATTCAGCGTCAGATCAAATCTATCACAAAAACATCTTCTACCACCTAAAGAACATCTCCAGAGTGAAAGGTTTAATGACTCAGAAAGATCAGGAGAAACTGGTCTATGCTTTTATCTCCAGCAGACTGGACTATTGTAATGGTCTTCATCAAACATCTACAGCTGGTTCAGAACGCTGCAGCTCAGGTCTGAACCAGAACAAAGAGGTCAGAACACATTACACTGGCTCCCAGTCAGCCTCAGAGGAGACTGTAAAGTTCTGCTGCTGGTTATAAATGTGTGAATGGGTTTGGTCCAGAATACATCAGTGAGATGTTAGTCAGGTATGAACCCAGCAGGTCTCTGAGATCTATGGACACAGGTCAGATAGTGGAGCCCAGAGCTCACAGTAACCATGGTGATGCTGTGTTTAGTTGTTATGCTGCAAAGAAGTGGAACAAACTGCAGCAGAGCTGAAGTCAGCATCACATGTGAACATTTTTAAATCAAAGTTAAGGGACCTTTTTTCTCTACTGTGTATGATTGAGAGAGATTTATGGTCATGTTGATGATGTCATGTTTTTGTTGATGATTTAAAATTATTTTACTGATGATTTTAAATGATAGATTTTAAGCTGTTGAATGTTTTCTGTTTTCACTCTTTGATCATGTAAAGCACATTGTGTTGCCGTGTGTATGAAATACGCTGACAAATAAATTTTCCTTGCCTTAAAATTCTGACTTTTGTCTCAGAATCCTGAGTTTATTAACAGAATTCCAACTTTATTCTTAAAATTCTGACTTCATTCTTGGAATCATGACTTTAATCTTATAATCTTGACTTTAATCACATAATTCTGAGTTTATTTTTTAAAATTCTAACTTTAATCACAGAATTCTGACTTTTTCTCAGAACCTTGATAATAATAATAAAACATATTGGACCTAATCCTAATAGTTTAAAGTCTTTATTCACTTCTTTGCTCAGATTTGTGTTACACTTTGACCTTTAGTGACTGAAAATAAAGAAAATGCAGTGATTTATGATAAAACTCCACTTTAACACTTTTATTATTGATTTTTCACTGCTTCGATGAACCTGAGCCAAAACAAGCGCCACGCCCACCACTGAGTGACGTCACAGAGCCGCCTTCCACCCACGTGACAGGAGTTGTGTGATTTCCTGACTGTTGGGCTCCAGCTGATCGTCGGTGGTTCCTCGTGTTTCCTGGATGGAAACGGACAACCTACTGACCAACAACGGACCCTGCGGGACCTATGGGCTCGGAGCAGGGCCCGCGGACCACAGGGTGATGTCCTCCCCTGTCACCGAGGAGGACCGGGACCTCTCAGGTAGGACGCCCTGGGTCCAAACCTGGGTCCATGGAGCTTTAGGGGGTCCTAGAGAGCCTTAGTCAGTCCCTGTCCGGGTCCAAACCTCCACTTTCTTTCTTTCTGTCTGTGATGTTTTTTAAACTTCATTTCACGCTTCATTCTGTTTGGATAATTTAGTTTCTCTTGTTTTTCTTTTTAATCTTTTATTTTCCTGTGGTATTTTTAAATGTATTTAACATGATAATTACTTTTATTTTGTTCTATATTTTATTTATTTGGTTTTCATTAACGTCTCTTTTTATATAGTTTCAAAAACATTTACTTCCAACATTCAGTGAAGTTGAACAACGTGAACAAGTGAAGTTAGATTTTTACTTTTAGTAACTTTATTATTGTACACACTGTGCTAGAGATATGTCTCATAAATATTCACCAACAGATCTACACTTTACACGTGTTTTATCATAGGTGCAGTTATTCAGTGCCCCCAGTAAATACATCAAATACAGTTTAAAAATACTAATAATTCTATACGCAGTGTGGATACATACGGTGGCCGGGAAGTGTCAGGTGACTGTATTTAAAGAAACGAACACGAATGCAAAATGGCCACAACAGAAGTGTTTCTGACGGACCGGTATTACAGACGGACACGTTTCTGGCGGATGTTTTCAAGCCGACCAGAACAGAGAAGAACAAGAAGAAGACATTGAAACGCGTATGAAAGTAAGTGAAAGTTGATCAGGATACTCTTATATTTTTCATATCAGGCTATCATATCATAATACCCGTCAGACTGTAATACCGGTCCGTCAGAAACACTAACGTTGTGGCCGGTTTGCAACAATGGTGCAAAATTCATAAGCAATGCCAAACAGTGCAATCAAAAGTTAAAATAAAGATAAATAAATAATAAATTAATAATTACTACATATGCAAAAAGGCAACGCAATGTTGTGTCTCTCTCTCTCTCTGTGCTGCGGGTAATACAACGGTGAATACACTGAGCATAAACACCAATGAGCTCCTTTGGAGTGCACGCGGTCCACAAACGGAGCCAGACATAACGAGTCGATCACTGAGTTCACGCTCACATTGAGAGCAGCAGTAAAAAGGAAGAATGTGCTGAGCTCAGCAATAGAATCAGAATCAGAATCAACTTTATTGGCCAGGATGAATGAATACACACGAGGAATTTCTTTTGGTGACCTGTGCTCTCTCAGGTAGTATAACATTAAATAATAACAATCAACTAGAATAAAGAGAAAAAAAAATAAATAAAATAAAGAAAAATAAATGAAAAAAGAAGTATAAATATAAGAGTAGTTAGACTAATATGTGCAAACTAAATAAAAAATAACAAGATAATAATAATAGTAATAATACTAATAATCCTAATAATAATGAAATAAAATAAGAATACAATAATAATAATAATAAGATAATAGTGCAGTAGTGCATTGATGAGTAGTGCAAATAGGTGACCATTTAAATGAAACATATTATGTCCCATGAACATTCACAGTGACAGGTTGTTCCAGGGTTGTTATGTTTAGTTCCAGGTTATTTCACAGTAACAGAAACATGTCTGACTCTCTTTGACTGTTTAGTGTTGATCACAGTGACAGCCTGGGGGAACAAACTGTTTTTTATGGCGGGAAGTTTTGGCGTACAGTGATCTGTAGCGTCTGCCGGAGGGGAGGAGTTTAAACAGATTGTGTGCAGGGTGGAGGGGTCTGCAGTGATGCTACCTGCCCGTTTCCTGACCCTGGACAGGTATAAGGCTTGGATGGAGGGCAGATCAACACCAATGATCTTTTCTACAGTCCTGATTATCCTTTGTAGTCTGTGTTTGACTAGTTTGGTTGTAGATCCAAACCAGACAGTGATGGAGGTGCACAGAACAGACTGAATGATGGAGGTGTAGAACATGGTCAGCAGCTCCTGGGGCAGGTTGAACTTCCTCAGCTGACGCAGAAAGTACATCCTCTGCTGTGCCTTTTTCCTGGTTGAGTCTATGTGGGAGGTCCACTTCAGGTCCTGTGAGATTGTGGATCCCAGGAACCTGAAGGAGTCCACGGTAGCCACTTTGATATTCAGAATGGTAAGGGGGGTGAGTGGGGGGGGATTTCTCCTGAAGTCCACTGTCATCTCCACAGTCTTGAGTGGGTTCAGTTCCAGATGTTTCTGACTGCACCAGAGATCCAGCTGTTCCACCTCCGTCTGAAGGCAGACTCGTCCCCATCCCTGATGAGACGATGACGGTGGTGTCATCTGCAAACTTCAGGAGTTTTCACAGAGGGGTCCCCTGAGGTGCAGTCATTGGTGTAGAGGGAGAATAGCAGTGGGGAGAGAACACACCCCTGAGGGGCGCCAGTGCTGAGTGACCGGGTGCTGGATGTGATGCTTCCCAGCCTTACTTGCTGCTTCCTGTCAGTCAGGAAGTTGGTGATCCACTGACAGGTGGAGGCCGGCACTGTGAGCTGGGTGAGTTTCTGGTGAAGGATGTCCGGGATGATGGTGTTGAATGCAGAGCTGAAATCCACAAACAGGATCCTAGCGTAGGTCCCTGGGGAGTCGAGGTGATGCAGGATGTAGTTCAGTCCAATGTTGACTGCATCCTCTACAGACCTGTTTGCCCGATAGGCAAACTGCAGGGGGTCCAGCAGGGGTCCTGTGATGTCCTTCAGGTGGCTCAGTACCAGCCTCTCAAAGGACTTCATGACTACGGACGTCAGAGCAATGGGTCGATAGTCATTAAGTCCTGTGATGGCAGGTTTCTTTGGGACTGGGATGATGCTGGAGCTTTTGAAGCAGAAGGTACTTCACACAGCTCCAGTGATGTATTGAAGATCCGTGTGAAGATGGGGGCCAGCTGCTCAGCACAGGCTTTCAGGCAGGAGGGAGATACTCCGTCTGGTCCTGGAGCCTTTTTGAACAGCTGGCACACATCTCTGTCATTGATCTTCAGGGTAGGTGGGGGGTCAGAGGGTGAGGTAGGGGGGAAGTGGGGGGAGCAGGAAGGGCAGAGTCCAGGTGATGGGCTGATGCTAATAAGCTGGAGGGTGGGTGAGAAAACCTGCAGTAAAAGCTATTCAGGTCTTCAGCCAGTCTTTTGTTACCTGCAGGGTGGGGGGGGGGTTTCCTGTAGTTGGTGACATCACGCAGGCCTTTCCACACTTCTGAAGGGACTTTATTTGAGAAGCTTTGTTTTAGCTTCTCAGTGTAGCACCTCTTGTCTACTCTGATCTCCTTGGTTAGTGTGTACTTAGTCTGCTTAAACAGGACCCTGTCCCCACTCCTGTAGGCTTCCTCCTTAGCCTGACTCAGCATCCTGAGTTGAGGTGTAAACCAGGGTTTGTTGTTGTTGTATGTGCAGAAGGTCTTGGTCTGCACACACATGTCCTCACAGAAGCTGATGTAAGATGTCACAGTGTCAGTCAGTTCATCTAGGTCTGATGCAGCTTCAAAAACACTCCAATCAGTGCAGTCAAAGCAGTCCTGTAACTCCTCCCCCTCTGTCCACCTCTTTACAGTCCTTACTACAGGTTTAGCAGATTTAAACTTCTGCCTGTAGGTCAGGATGAGGTGAATCAGACAGTGATCAGAGAGCCCCAAAGCTGCACGGGGAACAGAGTGATATGAATCCTTTATTACAGTGTAGCAGTGGTCCAGTGTGTTAGCCCCCCTGGTGGGACACTTTATATGATTCATCAGAATCATCATGGAGAGACCAGAACTGATGGACTATGATAACAGGACAGATGTTCAGCTTGTGGTTCTCCCAGAGCAGGGTCTGCAACCTGTGGTTCTGGGGCCTAATGTGGCCCTTTGACTCTCATACAATGGCTCCCTATAGCTTTAAAAAAACTATTGAAATGAATAGTTATTTTTTTAGAGTCTATTAATGATTAATGACAAATAAAATCATGATATAACAATTTATTAACCTAAAATAAATCACGTTGTACAATGACTCAGCACTTTCCTACTTCAATCAATCAATCAATCAATCTTTATTTGTATAGCGCCAAATCATAACCAATGGTATCTCAAGACACTTTACAGTAGAGCAGTCTTAAGGACGGACTCTTCATTTTATGGATACACACATATGCATATATACGTATATACACATACATATGTATCCCACACCCAACATGAATTCATCATGGCGGCAAGGAAAACCTTCTGTTAAGCAGCAGGAACCTTGTGTGGATCCCATTTCTATGATGAACAGCCATCCACGTTATGCTGTGTTGGGTGTGTGCAGAGGAAAGGGTGGAGACAGAGTTGTTGAGACTCTGTAACTCCACACTGAGGATCCCACGGACCTGCAAGACAAAAGCCAGAAGGAGTACAGGAGCAAACACACAAGGGAAGAAGCAGACATAGAGGGAGTGTTAGAGAGAGGAATGGGACCCTCTCCGGTCCCTCTCTAACCTAAATGACCTCTCTCTTAACGCCCTCTCCAACCTCTCTCCAACCGAGCATGCCAGACCCCCCCCCCCCCCGGCAGTCTATGCCTATTGCATCTTAATTATGAGCTATGAGCTGGTTCCTAACTAAAAGCTTTACCAAAGAGGAATGTTTTGAGCCTATCCTTAAAGGTAGAGAGGGTGTCTGCCCCCCGAACCGTGGTTGGTAGATGGTTCCAGAGAAGTGGGGCCTGATAACTGAAAGCTCTTCCTCCTATACTACTTTAGAGATGAATGGAACAACGTGTAGTCCAGCATTTTGAGAGCGTAGTGTTCTGGGGGGATTGTATGGCACTACAAGCTCCTTGAGATAGACTGGTGCCTGTCCATTTAGGGCTTTATAAGTGAGAAGAAGAATCTTGAATTCTATTCAATATTTTACTGGACGCCAATGCAGAGAGGCTAATACAGGAGTAATGTGATCTCTTCTCCTAGTTTTAGTCAGTACACGTGCTGCAGCATTTTGAACCAGCTGAAGTGTCTTCAGCGACTTGCTCGGGCAGCCTGCTAAAAGAGAATTACAATAATCCAGTCTAGAGGTAACAAGTTAAAAGTATTTTCTCATAACATTACCAAGGGGATAGATACAGAAGAGGATTGGACCTAGCACAGAGCCCTGAGGAACCCCGTAGCTTACTTTAGTGTACACAGAAGACTTATTATTCACGTGTACAAACTGGTACCTATCAGATAGGTAGGACTTAAACCAGTTTAGGGCAGTCCCTGTGATTCCAAGTAATTCCTCTATCCCTAGGTTAAATATGTATGTTTTATGTGTGGCAAGAAATTAGTAATTATTATGTGTTGATCACATGATCATGTGTCATTATATTCATGTTACTTTTTGTAGCCTTTCATATACATTAACTATAAAGATCTACTTTATAAACATTGTGTTCATAAACTGAGATGTGTAAGAATTTGAAGATGAAGATACTGTTTTATTTGTTGATGTTAATTATTTTATTTTAAACTGTTTTTAAGTTTCCATTTACATGATCAATATAAATCACATTAAATCAAACATTATTCTATATATTTTAACTGTATATAATGTAATCCACTGTATTGTCTTCATAGAGAAGGTATTTATGGCTCCAGGAGGACTTTAATCCAGGTGAGATGAGGTTCAATGGTTCCTTGTAGAGTAAAGGTTACAGACCCCTGACCAGGGGAAGAGGGTTAGGAGACCCCACTATCAGAGCTGGACCCTCTGAATTTAATTCATGGGGTGAAACAATGCAGATGATAAGTTGGTTATGTTACTGTTAACTTAATTCATGTACAGCATTTATGTAAAATAAAAAAACAGAATAAATGTAACTTGTTGTTATGATTTAATGTTATTTAAAAAAATTGTTACGTCCTCTTTTAAAATGATATAAAATAAATGACCTGTTATTTCAGCCACTGCTTGTTGCAGAAAAACTTAATATTGACACTAAAACATTAAAACATTTTGCAAATATCTCAAGTCATTGTCAATCTTTACTTCATACAACGGTACGCCAGTTAAGTCAACTATTCATCAGCATGTATGTCTATGCTGTACCCCCCCCACCCCTCACTAAAGCTGTGATGGTGCGACCAACTGAGAACGTTAGTGTCGAGCCCTAAAATATCTTGTTTTGTGTAAATCCACTTTGTCTTTTCTTATTTCTTTGACTTTGCAGTGTTTATGTTGACAGTGTTGCTGAGTCAAGTTCCTTATTTTAATGTTCTGCTTCTTTGTATTTTTCAAACACTGTGCCATGGGAAAATATTCAATTTCACCAAAAACATTTTTTGAAAACTAACAAAAAATTTAATTATAAAAAAATATTATGAATGTATTTATTATTATTATTTTATTATGGCCATACCACCCTGTCATTGCCTGATCCCGTTAGATCTATGAAGCTAAGCAGGTCTGGTCCTGGTCAGTAGATGATGGAGAACACTGAGAATTCCAGGTGTCATTGTGTCCTTGGGCAAGGCACACCCACATTGTCTAGTGAATGTAGTGTGTGAGTGAGTGTTGGTGGTGGTGGGAGGGGCCGATGGTTCACTATGGCACCCTCGCCTCTGTCAGTCTGCCCCAGAACAGCTGTGGCTACAATAGTAGCTTACCACCACTAAGTGTGGAGTGAAATAAAAATCCCTTAATTCTGTTAAGTGACTTTGAGTGTCCAAAAAAGCACTATATAAAATTGATGTATTATTATTATTAATATTGATAATAATATATTTATTTAAAATTGTACAATATAAAAAACATACAACACAAAGTATTATTTAACAGAATAAAGTTTAATTGTTGTTCTTATCATATTTAATGTTTTGTTTTATATTTGTTTATTCAAGACACTTTAATAAGAATGACTGTATATCATTAATTATAATTTTTTATTAAAAAAATAAATGTACCATCCATCTTCTGCCCTCAAAATAAATATAAAAAAATCATAATAGATTTATTTTTTGCTGTTGTATATTTGATTTCTATTAAAAATGTGCAGATTGTTAATTGCATTTTTTTTTAATTAGAAAGTAGATATATAAAAGATCATAAAATCTTTATTTTTTTATGTTTATATGATTCCTTTTTAATACACTTTGATTAGAATGACTATATATTGTTAATATTGGCTGTTGAGAAAAACTGTCAGATCATGTTTATTGTTTAGTGTATGATAATAATCAGTGTTAATGTGTTTCTACACTGGAGTCGCGTTTTACCCATAATTCATTGATCAATCTCTCCTCCTACAGACGAGAGTCTCTACATTCAGCAGGCTGTTGTGTTTATAGAAGATGCCATACAGGTGAGTTATGTTTGAACCAATCAATCAATCAATCAATGTGTTTGTCACAGTATATCAATAAATAAAACACGTTGTTTTAAATGGAAGAACATAATGACCCTCGTTGGTCTTCAGATTGTGGAACACTTTTTGTGAAAGGGTTACATATAGCAGTGTTTCTTAAATGGGGGTCCGTGTACCCCTAGAGTACGTGATCGTACTACAGGGCGTTCTTTTAGAGAGAGAGAGGAAATTAACAATAAAGTGTCAGTGTTGGTGACTAGAAATGATTCAAACTATAGAAATAAATCTATTCAGGAGTCCCTAATCAGTGTTTTTCAAACCTTGGGGTTGCCTGAAGTTTTAATGGAGTTGCCTTAAATTATTGAAAAATTAAAATAAGTTTTTGAATTTTTTTAATTACTAGTACAATGCCCGTCAGAGATATGTATTCATATTGACATTAACTCATTCAGTTCCAGCCATTCTCAGATTTTCTACCCCTCAGTTCCAGCCGTTTTTGAGCATTTTGACTGATTTTAAAGACCCACAGAATATTTTCTACTGACACCAGATTCTGAAAGATTGAAGCCTCTACTTTCATAAAAAAAAACATTTGTTTCTGGCTCGTTTCGTTCTTTTGTAATCAGCTGTTGAATAGAGCAAGTTTTACACAAATCTTCAGTTTCAGAGCAAAAAGCTGAGAAAAAAGCCTTGAACATTGTTTCTTTATATAAAACAAAAAGAACACTGAGACCAGGCTTTTGATGATAAAATTATTATTATTTATCTATCTGGGTCAGAGTTGATTGTATTTCTTACTGTATCTTGGCGTTCCTCCAACTTTCTCTCCCGTCAGTCTGCACACACGTAACTTCCTCTTCCTCCCTGGACATGCAGAGTGTCAAGGGTTCCCTGTTTTTTTTTATGGTTTTGTCTCACCATCGCCACATTATCCATGAGTTCCACACATGCTCTGGTCCAGTGTGCACTGCTGGGAACGTCAACCCTGTACATAGCGCCATTTTCTGTCTTATAAACGCCTTTCCTCTCTCCCTCTGAGCTCTGCTGAGCATGGATGATCTCTCATCCAAAGGTGCTGCTACCTCCTACATGTCACCTATTATTTTGCTATCTGGCTCACAGGCTGGGGGTATTTTGTTTTCTCGCCAATGACACTGAGTGAGTTAACAGGAGTTCCACAGTGTGGATGGGAAAATGATTGGGATATATATCTATATTTTTTTTTTTTTGGTAGCTAGAACATCACCAAAATGTAATCATGTTCCTAGACCCATTATCAACATTTCCTGAAAATTTCATCAAAATCCGTTCATAACTTTTCAAGTTATTGTGTACAGACAGACACCGTCGCACTGCATTAGCTTAGCATTAGCATTAGCATAGAATAGAACTCTGATGACATCACTGTTGATGATGTCATCAGAGTTCCACAGTGTGGCCATATCAAGTTGGTTTTAAATTGGTTTTGAAATTACCAAATTACTCCACAATTACAGATGCACTCGAGGTATTTAGAAGCCGTTTACAAAGTTTCAGGTCGATGAGACACAGGTAGATGCGTTATAGATAGATTATTATTTTTAAATGAAAACAACACACAACTTAAATGACTGTGTTTCTATATTTTCACTTTGTGAAATATCAATCTATTTCAACTAAAAAAACTAAAACTAAAAAGCTCAAACAAAAAAATGTCTTTGGGGTCACCAGAAATTCTTGATTTCAAAATGGGGTCACGATCCAAAAAAGGTTGTGAACCACTGCATTAAAAACTTTTTATTTCACTTTTTTAATGAGATTGTTGAAAATGTGTGTTATTACTTATTCATTCCATCATTATGATCTATAGATGATTTTAAATAGTTTTATCATCAAAATGTTGTAGTCGGACATTAGGGGGGACAAGGATTCAGAGAAAGGGGGACTCGAGCTAAAAAGTTTGAGAACCACTGACAAATAGCACTGTATTTATATTTATATATATCCTTAAGATACATACTCTTATTAAAATGTTCTGTAAGAGAAAGTTCGCCGAACAAAGTGGTTCCCAAACGTTTTCTGTTGCACCCCCTCTGAAGAACAAACCATTTTCAGCGCCCCCTCATCGCAACAACATTTCAACAAAGTGGGTAAAAAATGTTGCCTTTATTGAAAAAAAAAATCAAAATTTTGATTCTTTTTCTTTACAATTCACAACACAAAATGCATAATTACATATTTTAAAGCGGTAATCCCAAATATCACGGCCACCATCTTCATCCTTAAAGGTGCAGTCTGCAACTCCTATAAAAGTAACTTTTTGGCATATTTACTAAAGCTGTCACTATATAAGGACAGCTTTACATCAAACTAGTAGTTTGTGTGAAAAAAACAGGCTCATTGAGCCCCGCCCCCTGCTGATCCTGCTGCCTTTGGCAGATTGCCAGAATGCACCACGACCGCGCAAAAAGAACCAATCAGAGCCAGGATAGTGTTTGATGGACGGTCTGACAGCTGTTGCTCACAGGCCCCGCCCCTTTTCCGGGGCTCTAGTGCTGGTCTTTTTTACAGTGTATGGTCTGGAGGAGTAGAAGATGGAATTGGTGACTTTTCTGTTTGGAAGGTAATTACTGCTGTTTGATTTACATTATATTTGATTTGTAATTGTTACACTAGAACTCTGTGATGCATGTGTTGTTCATGTGTGCGCAGCAGCCTCCGTGTGGGCTGCTGTAAGTGACACTGTGTTGTTGCTGCTGCTGCTGAGGTGTGTGCGCATAGAGAGAGAGAGAAGCGCTGCAGTAATATGATTAACAGAACATGTTATATACTGTGATGTTGCTGTCAGACTAACGTTAGCTTGTTATTTCCTCTGAGGGAGGGACTTTGGAAAGTTTGGAGGCAGGGCAAGAGAGCAGCAGGGAGGGAGGGATCTGAAAGTCAGGACTGCACCTTTAAGGCCTGTGTTGGTCACCATCTGTAATCCTCCACATCCACCACTGGTTCAATAGATTAAACCCAACAACACAATATGCACAACAGTAGCGTCACATCACACTTTCAGCACACAGAAAATAGTTGAATACTTACTTTCCCACTCCCCACTGGCACACCCTAACTCCCCCACCCCCGTTCCCTTCCCCCCCCCTAGGTGTAACACTGCTCTCTCTTTTTATCCTCCCTTTACTAGTTGTCTTACCCTTCCTTAGGGAGGGATGATGATGGTCACAATGATACAATAAAATAAATGCATTTATTTGATAATAATAATGTATATTTATGGTAAAATGATTAGACTTCATGTTATGATGTCCTTTGACAGCATGTGCAATCCCGTAACATCATGGTATGGATTGCGCCCCCGAGTTCACGCAAACCTGCGCCCCCCAGTTTTGACCCAACAGATCAGGGATTAATGAATTTAACTTCTTTATTTGATCTAATAACATTAATAAAAAGCTCTTAATAAAGAAGATGATCACCACTTTAACAAAGCAAATGCATCACACACGTGTTGATAATGTTTGTGTATTTTAAAGGCCAGTGGTTCTTTATTTAATGAAGTTTGTTTTAGTTGACATGTACACTCGTACTCATCCAGCTGCAGAACATTTTCCATGTTCAGTAGAATCAAGGAAGTATTTGTTGTTGTTACTATTGTTGGACGTTCAGAGCCATCGTCACATGTTGGGCTCAGAATGTCACTTTATCTTTGTTGTTGATTTAAAAGCAGCTTTAATCTGGAAATAATCCCTGATCTTTGTAGAATCATAGTTTAATGCTGTATGTCAGTGGTTCTCAAACGTTTTAGGCTGAAGTCCCTCTTATGTCAGATTACTGCTATTTAGCTCAGAACTCTGTGAAAAACATCTATAAATCATAATGATGAATAAATGAGTGATAACACATTTTAAACCATTTCACTTTGTAAATAAGTGAAAGAAACAGTATTTAGAGCTTCCTAAATACATTTATTTCTATAGTTTGTATTATTTATGGTGATTTCCCTCATGTTTTTGTGTTTTGTTGGTTCTATTTAAACTATTCTATCTCAGCCGTGTGTTTTTGGTGGTGTTTTGTACGTTCCTCTGTTGTTTTTGTGTATTTTTCTCTCTTAGTGTGTGTGTTTTTGGCTTTTTATTATTCAGTATATTTTTGTGTTTTTGTTGTCTTGTGAGTTGCTGATAACATTCAGTGTGATTATCACTTTTAACTAAAAATAACCACATATTTTTAAAACTCCTATATCGGTGTTTCCCAACCAAGGGTACGCGTACCCCTCGGGGTACGTGAGCACATTGCAGGGAGTACGTGGAAAAGACAATAAAAAATATTCTCAGTCATTTCACGTCCTTCAATAAAATGGTACGTGTGCATTATGACTTGTTTTTAAAGGTTAAATGCTTGTTTAAATAAGACATAGTCAAAGACGCTCCTTTTGATAAATGTCATAAAAGTTATATATAACACAGGCAGGTTAATTACTCATTATTTTTATTATGTAATATATATAAATATTCATACTATATTAGTATTGATAATACAGTATTAATAATACATACGTTTACTATAATATTATTTCTTATAGTTATCATTTTATTGCTTTGAAGGTAACATAATTTTATGTTTAATTTGAGTTAAATAAGAAGATAATACCTGAATATTATTAGATAGATAAAGATAAGATAAAATAAAATGACTTGTGTTAAATATTCAGTTGTTATGTTGTACTTTCGTAGAATCATGAACACGTATAAGTGAAGGGGGTACACAAGACAAGAAAGGTTGGAAAGACTTAGTTTACAAAATATGGACATATTCAAGATTTGAAATCATCAAATATAGTTTGTTCATGTTTCTCTGTAAAGTGCTTTAAATGGTCCTGTGTTTATCCATGCTGAGTCAGCAGATAGGCAGGGAAAACAGAATTATTTCATTTCTCTTTCTTTATTTAGTTTCTCCTTCTAATGTTCCACGGCTTCACCTGTCAATCAGCCACTTTATGACGGACCACTGTGACATTAGCCCCTCCCATGGCGGGAGGAGGTGTTGTGTAAAGGTTCCGGCTGTGTTTAACTCTGCACAGCCGCACAGTGTCTGTGGACGCAGGTAAACTCCGCCCACAGACACTCCATAGACTCGTATAGAAGAGGCGTTACTGTGAATGCACAACTTTTAACGAGAGTAAAGATTAATACGCCCTGAGGAGGAAACACGTCACCAATCAGACACACATGAACCAAACAACTTCACAAAAATAAAAATAAGGTCGTCTAATAATAAAATTAAAAAATACCGATTAAAATCATATTTAAAATACATATATCTATACATTACTATTCTTTTTCGAATTAAAACAACTGTATTTTATACCATTTCTTTCTCAAATATAAATCTAGGTAAAATAAAATGTATGTAAAGTATAGAAATATCTGAACTGGCACATTATTGCTCTGTATTTGTAACAAACGTGATCAAAAACACATTGTAGAGGAAAATTATTTCTGCGTTCACCAGAAAAATAAACAAGGTTGGAAACCATTGGTTTAATGTTTATTGGAAAACTTATACATAAGCATTCAACACTTTATCATTCATTTGCATCTTGTTCAGTTTACCCCTCATCCTTGTCTTTATGTGTGTCTGTGTATTATTATTATTATTATTATTATTATTATTATTACCAGTGTTGTTTTCATTTCTATTATTATTTTCACTCAATTTTCTTTCTTTAAATGCTGCTCTTGGCCTTTCTAATTGATCCACGGGGATGATAAAGTATTTTAAGACTCTATAGAACTCACTCACATGTGCTGTCCCTAACAAGAGAAAAAATAACCAAAATGAGCACAGAATGTTGTTGCTAAGCAACTATTGTTAATCATAAAGTCCCTGTGTGGTATTTTGCATAAAGTATGTTGACTAATTGAGGATCAATAATCTGGACTTTTATGGCTTATTGTCATTAGGGATGGTGATTTGGACCAAAACTCAGATATCAACAGTTTTCCTCAAAATGACGATATGTTATTAATCTCGATATTTTTATTTCAATAAAGTCTGACCACAAAGACAATTTGGGTTAAATTTGCTGATAAAAAATGCCACACAGACACATTTATTAATCAACAGCTGATCAATAGAGATCTTTTTCTCCTCTAATGGACAGCACGTGTGAGTGAGTTCTGGGTCTGGATTAGAACACACTCAGTGATCATCTAACTGAGCTTTACATGTTCTGAGAAGTAATGAAAACAGCGACTCCTAAAACGAGTATTTGAATAAAAACCTAGATATGAAATATAGAGCTGAGAAATATGGGAACATTGTAAAAGACACTGTTTGACTGTAATATTTGATACTTGTATGACGTGATTGTACAAGTTTAAATATAGATATATATCGATATTGTCATTTTCTATATTGCCAAAATAGAAAAATGTGACATATCTTGAATCTCTATATATTGCCCAGGTCTATCCATTTTATTTTGAGTTTTTGGTGTAAACAGCTCAGCTCTAATGTAAATCTAATATGTTCATGTGGTTGATAAAGTGTGTGTATCATGTACACTGATGATCACCTCATAACTGTGTTCCTCCAGTACCGATCCATTAACCACAGAGTAGATGATAAATCACTGCAGCTGTATCGATGGTACTACTCTAGGGTCGGCCAGTGGTGAGTTCACATACTGTACCTACTGTTTGATGTTTATTATCCAGCATTTTTAGACTGATTTCAATGTAACACAAAACAATATTAACGTGGGCTGAAAAAGCAGTGAACACGTAGTAACTGATTCTGTTCAAATACGTAATAAACACCTTAAAGTTTTACTAGAATAACTAACACACTGTCCTGGAGATTCAGAATGTTTGTAAAATATAGAAAACATACTGTTAATGAGCTTCATTACATGTTGTATCCAGAGGTGTACAGTAAATATCTCATGTAGAAACAAAGGCATCTTTAATAAATAAATTCATAATACATTATCAGACTCTGAGTATAGAACTGTAAAACATGGTAAATGTTCCATGTGATTAACAACATATGGATTATGATCAATGACCATGAAATGGAAAAAAAATCACAAAAATAATTACTTACTCAGTAATGGTTGAGTATAGAAATGTAATGTATTACTTTATTTAAAACATACTTAAGTACAATTAAAATTACTGATTTAGAAAAATACTCAAAAAAGTAAAGGTGACTTTATTACAGTAACGTGAGTACTGTAATTATATGTGTGTGTGTGTGTGTGTGTGTGTGTGTGGTGTGTGTGTGTGGTGTGTGTGTGTGTGTGTGTGTGTGTGTGTGTGTGTGTGTGTGTGTGTGTGTGTGTGTGTGTGTGTGTGTGTGTGTGTGTGTGTGTGTGTGTGTGTGTGTGTGTGTGTGTGTGAAGGGGGATGGGCCTCACCATAGCGGTGGTCCTCCTGCTGGCCTTCGTGGAGCGTCCGTCCTCCTTCTCCATCTCATCAGACCCCCACCTCCGCTCTCCACGTGGGAACCCCCCTGTGGCCTCACCGAGGGCGTTGAGATCGTCTGCCTCCTCATCTTCTGTCTAGACTTTGCTGTTAAGGTGAGTTCAGGATATTTTCATTTAGATTCCAAACATGTGGTTTATCATCACACTGATCTTAAATCACTCATACTTCACCAGGATTTCCTCAAACTTTTTCACGTGTGTGTGTGTGAGCTTTGCTAGTCTATCAGTGTGAGTGCGGCTGCACAGCCCCCCCCCCCTTTTTTCCGGTCTAACTCACGTTGATTCCACTGTGATATGAAAATAAACGTTTTAAAACATAATCACCAAATAGGAACAGTAAAACAAGTGTTTCCTCAAAAGAAAAATCCAGGAAGTGAAAACCTGTGAAAAGCCTTAAACTATCTTCCTTTCTATCTCGTGTCTGCTTAGCTGTGTGTGCACGTCTGGTGCACGTCTGGTGCACGTCTGGTGCACGTAGCTACTCAAGCTCTTCAGTGATTGGCTCTCGGCACACAGTGGCTCTGCTTTGATGGCGGTACACAATTATTCATTAACTGTAGCATTACAGTACACACAAATGTGACATCACACAGCTTTGAACCAGAGCTGTAGCTACTGTATGTAGCAAATATTAGCTTAGTCTGTACCTGAATACCATAGATATATGAGACATAGATACACACACAGATTCCTGGCTTTTGAGATTGATAATGATAATAATCGTAATCGTATATGATATATAGATGTATAGATAGATGGATAGATAGATGGATGTATAGAAGGATGTATAGCTATGGATGGATGGATGGATAGATAGATAGTCGTTGTATAGTGTAGATAGATGGATGTATATAGATGGATGGATAGATACATGGATGGCTGTATAGCTAGCTGTCTAGCTCGCTAGACGATGCATGTCCGCTGGATGGCTAGCTCCTGGATGTCTCGCTGTCGCTACGCTCGCTGTCAGCTCGCATCGCTGTCTCGCTCGCTCGCTCGCTGTCTTGCTCGCTTTGTCTAGCGCTCGCTCGCTCGCTCGCTGCTCGCTCGCTCGCTGTCTGCTGGCTGGCTGGCTGGCTGGCTCGCTCGCTGGCTGGCTGTCTCGCTCGCTCGCTGTCTCGCTCAGCTCGCCTGGGTTCTTTTGCCCTTCCCCCGCTGCTTTCCTCTTTTTCTTTTTGTTGTTCGTGTGTGGGGACCATGAAATGTGATGACTCATATTCTAAACTCATAGATTTGTTACTGTACATGATGGTTATACAGAGATGTGCCGGAATTAAATTGGCTTTTTGTCACTGAGCTGTGATCCAATCATCTGTCAGTTCTCTGCTGACAGGTGGGGCGTTTTCCCATCATGCACGGGGCCCATGTAGCCCCTGCAGCAGCTGACCCAGACGGCTGGTTTCGTCAGACAGAAATCTACCCAACGCATGCAACCGTTCTCTGTTAAAAATCTGCGTCTGTCTAACTAATCTAGAACGAGCCTATTCTCATACACAAACAGATGGTTTACCAAAAATGAAATCCCCGATCTGATTAGTTCCATTAGTTTCCAGGTAGAGTTAGTCTTTCTACCCTGAGGGATGAAGATATCTTCTCATCATATAAATACCATGGATCATTTCTTCCTCTCATACCATTTTTTTACATTTTCTCTTAAAAAAAACATTAGTTTCCGTCCTTTTGATTGGTCCATGTCTTATTTCTATTACACAGTGTAAAGTAATCATACACATCTACTTTCTATTGTTGTTTTGTTTTCCGAGCTATCTGATTGGCTGGGAGGAGTTAAGGAAGAGTAAATGGCTGATTGGCTACACTGTGGTCATCTCAGTGTCCCGTCATTGACTGGATGTTATCAGTCAGCATGGTGTGTGACGAGGTGAGCACCCCCTCACCGTCCAATCAGCATCACTCTGAGGTCTAAGTGATAAGGTTGCACACATCATATGTAAATAATAGTTAGTTTTCAGAGGAACCAGTGGGATTGTGTTGGATTCTAATTTGTTTTTATTTGATTATTGATTTACTGTATTCTAATCATCCAGGTCAAGAGCTCCTGGTGTCTGTGTTTATCTGATTGACCTGCTGTGATGTGATGCATTATGTTAATCTGATTTGTGATGTGATGCGTTTGATTGTTTCTGGTGATTTCATTTTTTTTTGTATTTTCACAATTTCTGTTGATCATTTTAAAACAGAAGTAATAATTTACTCAGTTGCCGTTGAGTGTAAAAAGGACGAATTACTTAACGTCTTAAAAACGTTCTTAAAAGCTGCAGTTTGTAGAATCGTGAGACGCTCCCCCTCCCCTCCTGAATGAACCTAACTGGTCTCTCGTGAACGCTTGTGTGTACGCTCACAACTGCGCAACTATTGCAACTGGTTTTATCCATAGAGACTATAACACAATGTAGGGACTTTATTTTGTGTTTTTTTGGAGAGTTTTTTCTGTTGTTTTGAGACATGAAAGCACATGTTACTCACTGCTGTGAGCACAGTAAGAGGATCCAGGAGCATCATGTTAATTTACAGCCAAGAGAAGGAGCAGAGGTCACTGTCCACTCAGAACACTTTGGATTATACATGCTCAAGATGATTATGAATTATGACCAAATAACACCAAAAAAATTACATACTGCAGCTTTAAGTACAAGTAAAATTACTGAGTTAGAAATACAGTCAAAATAAACTCAATTAATCTGTTTTCAACCTCTGCTTTTTAATGTGTAATATTCAACTCTTTCCTCTTCGTTTCTTCTGTAGAAGCTGCGAGTGCGCAGACTTCTACGTCCGTACTTCCTCCTCCAGAACTCGTCCCTCATGAAGAAGACGCTGAAATGCATCAAGAGAACGTTGCCAGAGATCGCCAGGTGTTTACTTCACATCTGTATTCTGTTCTACTGCTGTTCATTTTATCATTATCACCCAGATAAACAGAGAGCAGCCCTTTTTTAAGCCCCTCCCACCATGATAAAGCTCACTGTGTGTCTGATGATGTAACAAACACTTCTCCTTCTCGTTCTATAGTGTCATCCTGCTGCTGGCCCTCCACCTCTGTCTCTTCACTATGATTGGGATGCTACTGTTTGCTAAAACTGAGGTGAGTTCTGCTAAAGTTAAAAGTTCTGTCATTCCTTTACATCACTCATATACATATACATAGTTTATTAAGTGTCATAATCTGGATTCTCCTTGGATTATTGCTTGATATGATTAAATCTAGTGAGCAAACAGCCATCAAACTATTTTAGACACACATTTCTCACACATTTATGCTGAATTCTGTGTAAGAAACTAGTTTAGAGTTTCAAAACTCCAGGCCCTGGGGCCAAATCTGGCCCTTCTGAACATCCAATGTGGCCCGCAAGAGAAAGTGACAAAAATTATAGAGAAAACACGAATCATTGTGTAAATGACCAAATAATTCTGGTGTAAAATGTTGTTGAAAGAATTCAAAATTTTTCAAATTTTCTCTCTTCCAAATTATTCACAAATCTCCCCAATTTAAATAAAAATTTGGTCAAAAAATAAATAAATCAAAGGAGATTAAATATCTGTCACGTATTACTTAGATATGTTGATTCCCTCCTTTACTTTGTATCTAATTTATAACTGAAAGTTCAAATTTAGGCACATTAATGTTGGTTTTCCAACCTAAGACCTGTGGTCCTCTTGTGAGCCAACTGGTCCATTTTTGGCCCCTGAACTAAAATAAGTTGAACAGCCCTGGTTTACAGAGACAGGAAAGGCTTTAGAAGTATTCTCTGCTGAGATGAAAGTATTTTAGTTACTGTACTACTCTATGTCTACGCTGCCTGAACACAAAGTCCATAAAATAAGGGTGTAAGAAAAAATCATTTTGGTGATATATCGCAATATTTCACCGCACGATTATCGTAATGATCCAAAAATTACATTTTTTAATCATGTTTTTTAACATTAAAAAAAATAATAATTATGTCACTAACATTAGCATAGCTGGTAAACTCTTGGTCACTAGGTGTCAGTGAATGCACCATCAGACCTTGTTAAACCACCTCACTTTATTAAACATACTGGACACTATTATAGATGTGTGTTTACTTTTTACTAAAGAATTTAAGAACTTAATAGAATCAGAATCTGTTGTAGAAGCAAAAGGTTTTTGAAAAATGTAATTTGACAGTTTGATAAACATTCTACTTGATTTTGAATGACAGTTAGTTTTAATTTACTTGTTCTCATAAGGTTAAAATAAATGAAATAAATTGTATTTTATACCATTTTCTACTTGTAAAGGTAAATTATTCATATATCGCGATGTATATTGTATTGTATAGTATCGGGATATATCGTATCGTCAGATTGGTGGCAGTGCACATGGCTACCGTGGCTACAGTGGAACAACGTGTTTAAAAGGAAAGCAGCTCATTCCAGTGAAACCAGTGGGAGCATCAGCAGACTGACTCCATGCTTTCAACAAAGTCTATTCATTCATTCATATCAGTGGTTTTCACAGGAAGTCAGTTAAATATGTTTAGATTCATGTTTTTGGGTTACAAGCGGCTCTAACTCTGATACATTAAACATTAGACTTTATACTAACTTTATACTAAGCAGCTGCTACGGACCTGCGTCAGAAAAATAAAGACGTCATACTGCGTTTAATGGAGGGGAACGTTAGTGAAACTACTTAAAGTCCTTCATATGTGGAACAGGATTATCAAACAGCCCAGCTTTGTGTAAATTACCAACCAGTCCCTCCAAATACACTAATTCAATGAAACGCCACAATATTGTCAAGAGCTTGATATTTTCCCAACATTTTTAATGACAAATTGTTGAAAGAACTCTAAATTTTTTCAAAATTCCTTTAAATTTCATAGAAATTGGTCCCAAAATGAAGAAACTTTGAAATCAGTCCAAGCAGGACTTTCACTTCTGCTTGCCTCACATATTGGTCCTCATTTATCAACCATGTGTGTAAATGTGTGTAAACTTGTGTGTAAATATGTGTGTGAATGTGTGTAAATGTGTCAACATATGTGTAAATTAGTGTCAATTTGTGTAAATGTGTGTCAACGTGTGTAAATGTGTGTAAATGTGTCAACATGTGTGTATATGTGTAAATATGGGTGAACGTGTGTACATTTGTGTAAATGTGTCAACTTGTGTAAATGTGTCAATATGTGTAAACGTGTGTGTAAATGTGTGTAAATGTGTGTCAACATGTGTGTAAATGTGTAAATATGTGTAAACGTGAGTAAATGTGAGGTCACACTGTGTCGTAGCACAGGACCAACATGTGATTTATCAATCATTGGTATCTGACCAATCACAGCGCACCAATCATCATTAACATGTTACGCCCACAAATATTCCAGGTTCAGAGGCCCCGCCCACTGAGGTCAAACAAACACTGGCAAATAAATGAATGTTTCCTAGATGATCATCATCATCCTCACAGCTGAGATGAAGAAAAACAAAGATGTTCTTTTCTGTGTGAAAACATGAATTTAAGGAGCTGGTTTTAAACGCTCTGTGGAACAGAATAACGTTTCTGTATTAGAACAAACTCAGGCTGAGGGTTGAATTCAATTCTCAATAACTAACGCTTGATAAATGCAGGTCATACTGTGTATATTATTTATAGATACAGTTGCTCTTTCTCACCTTAAATCTGCATCCCTCCATAGATCAAACTGCTCAGTATTTGTCCCCTGAACTAAAAAGGTTCCACAGTCCTGAGCTTCATCATCACTGGGTTGGATCAACAGCAATGAGCTGTAGGTATTTTTTCCTACTGCTCATTATGCAGCTCAGAGGTCATTTCAGTAATATTATCTTAGAACCCATGGAGCCAGTGTGGGAATGAAGATGTTTCTGGTCTAAGCTCCATGTTGGGGAGGGGAAAGTTCTGGAAGTGTGAGGTCCTGAGCACAGTTTGACACTGCAGCAGAAATTAAACTATTTATTTTATTTTTTCAAGAATATTCTTGTGTTTTCTGGTTGGAATGATAAAATTTAAAGTGCCTTGTTCTGACATTAAGCTGCAGTATGTACGTTGGCTGTTTAACTGAAGTGCATCAAGCGTTTTAACAGCTTCGGCTTCCACAGAAGGTAAAGAGCAGTGGTTTTACTGGGGTCTTCTATAGTTGATGGTGAAAAGAAAGGAAATCTGGTTGGTTTTATATTTACTTCAGACGCACATATGAAGCGAATATGGGGAAAATGCTTTTCGATCCTGCGGAAGCTGTCGCGTGGAGCACGCATCACAAAAAATGGTGACGCGTCCGGTGTGAACGCAGCATCAGAGAAGTTAAAAGGTGTTATTTTACAGTCTGGATGTGGAGTGATGGTGTTCAGTCGCTCAGAGCAGCAGAGATCAGTGCAGCCCCTTTGTGTGAGCTTGTGACGTGGACGAGCTCACACAGAGGGACAGTAACTACAGTAATACGTGCATTCATGTCAGAGTCTGTAAAACACCTGAAAAATCTCCAATAGCACAAGATAAAGTCCATACATGTGTCACTATGTCTATATTGAGAAAAAAATCACTAAGAGCATTCACAAAGACACCGGTACTGGAGGCTAAGTTTCAGTTTCAAAATGGAGCGAAGGGAGAATTCTACATACTGCAGCTTTAATGTCTCTCTGTGTATGTGTCTAGGATCCAAAGAAGAATGGAGAATGGGAGTTTTATTTCAGAAACCTTACTACTGCTCTCTCATCGCTGCTGGTTCTTCTGACTACAGCCAACAATCCTGATGGTACCGACTTTACTCACACTTTAGACCTCATTTATCAGCCTTGTGTGTAAACGTGTGTAAACGTGTGTAAACATGAGGTCGCACATGTGTCATACAACAGGATCAGCATGTAATTAATAAAAAAATATATATATTTCTGACAAATCACAGCATATCAATGATCAGGTGATGATAAATGTGGCTGAATTTATTTGTCATTAACATGTTACGCCCTCAAATATTACATAATCCCCTCAGATTATCTACACACACGATCAGACCTGATGTTAGATGTGATCGTAATGTATGATCACGTCACTATTGATGAATTCTGAAGTTTGATCAAACGCTCAGATCTAAACGTACCAACGGTTGATGAACGAGGGCCACTTTGTGGTGCTGAGCCTCATGTTTGAAACCACTGATGTTTAAAGGTCTTTTCTTCTGCTGCAGTGATGATTCCTGCCTACACCATCAACAGAGGATATTCCATCTTCTTTGTTGCCTTCAGCGTCATCGGTGAGAAAACATTTACTGTGACTAAGGTGGAAATGCTTTTTTTAAACTTTAAAATAACAATACTAATGCGTTTAAATCACACAAATGAATATTTTATTATATGTATTATAAATCTGTCCTGTTTTTCTCCTGAATACTGACTATTATATCATAATATATCATATCATACGTAGTAAGGTTAAAGTGCTGAGTGTGTTTTATTTGCTTTTTGCAGGAACGTTTTGTCTGATGAATTTACTGACAGCCATCATCTATAACCAGTTCAGAGGTTATTTACTGGTGAGTCACTTCTAAAGAACTTTTAATTTTTTATTTGGTATTTATTTTCATTCTGCAGAATGAAGTTTTGGATATCTGTTTAAAATATCACCTTTAAAAAAAGAGGAAGATTATTGAAGCACGTGCCATAAAGACGATGGTATTTATTTATCTTTATTTGTATTTAACCTTTATTTTAAATCTAATTTAAAGGAAAACCTGTCTAACAGTAACACAGCAAAAAAACAAACACAACAGTACAACAACCTTCGAATTTTAAAATACTAACAATAGATAAATTAAAAATAGACCAAATTAAGAAAAGTACACATTAAAATCTGCCTCAAGTCTTGGTTTAGATTAGTTTATACTTCATTTTATTAACATTAAATTAACATGTTACAGGAGCCAAAGACACTGTCACGGCAAATTTGCGGTTGACCTCATTTGGAGACATGATTTATTGCTCTGGTTGAATGATGGAGTCCAGGCGACGCATTGATGATTTTATAAAAAAGGTTTATTATAAAACTAAATAAAAAAGGAGTAAAAAAGAAGCTTCCATCCTGAAAGAATGAAAGACAAAAGGCTCGTGGCAGAGCAAAAAGGCAAGACCCACTCTAACTAACAGTTTCACAGCTTAAGCTTTTATACAGTTAACAGAAGAAGTTCCACCCTGAGGTGAGGAGAAGGAGGGAGTCAGATGCCCAACAGTGGAAACATTTGAGGATGATGAAGACGTGTATATTATGAGGAAGATTGGGCGCCACTCTTATCTATCCTTGATAGTCTGTGTTCGTGTATATCTGCATGTGAGTTTGAGTTTTGGCCTTCAGCAGAGACTGTGTTGTACTGAGTACAATACGATCTGTACTGTTTAATCTAACATGATTCAGCTGTTCAAAGTAATGGAGTCATCATGTATTAAAACATGACAAATTGTACACACGAACATACAATTGACGATATGATGATGAATATAAAAATTGCCATAACAACACAAAGAGCAAACAATAAACAATTAATAAATACATTATTATAACAGTACAGAAAATATATAAATAAGTAATAAGTGGGATTTTACCATGAGTAATGTGTAATTTGCACATAGTAAGATTTAAGAGTTATATTAAATGAGCTCAGTCCATTTACTGTCTGCAGCATTAATTCCTAAAGTGAGCAGTGGAGAGGACAAAGAGTTCTTTATTTAATTTAGTGTCAGATTACTTCTCTCACAAATAAAGAGTGTGTTTAGGCTTCATTTCTTCCTTTTTCATCAGGTTATCTGATTAAAGACCCCACATTTAAGATACACAAATGTAATCCTACTTTTCCTAAAGGATGATTTATTTATTGATTTGATGAAGGTTTAGATTATTGATGACGCTGTTTGTGTCCTAAAGATGTCTGTCCAAACGTCCATCATCAGGAGGAGACTAGGAATACGAGCAGCTTTCCAAGTCCTTGGTGGTCAGAGACCAACACAAGCTACTGAGTGAGACACACACACACCCCCACACAGACACAGACACACGCACACACAACACAGACACACACACACACACATAAAACTAAAGGGTATATCTTTTTATACCGCTATCGTTCTAATGCTAACGTTGGTATCAATACTATTGATATTTTTAGATTGATCCACACACCTGTAGTGAACACCCATCTGTAAAAACATAAATTGGTGCCCCTGAGGGGTGTTAATGTAATGATGTCACAGTGTTACTGCTGAGGTGGATCAGTTAGATGGAGATCAACAGACTGAAGTGATGTCAGAGAGGCGGAGAGAGGGAAACGCTCCCCTTCTCATCGTTTATTACCACAGTAACATGTGTGTGAGCTCAGTCCCAGCTCTGTGCTCTGTTTTAGGGAACATGTGAAAGTGGGGTCTGTCCTGGAGGTGATGTCCAGAGTCCAGATGAAGAACTACTATAAAGCTGCTATCTGCATGGTCAGAAGAACAATCCATCATCATCATTAACATTCTGTGACCAACACTAACCACCAGCTTGGTTTTTATGTACGTGTCACACGTGTCAGGCAGCTCAGCGTTACGCAGACAATGGTTTTATGGACCGAGAACAGTTTGGAAAGATTTTTGATGAACTCGACAAAGATCGCATCAAAGTGGTAAAACATTGTGTCTGCACGTGCTACTGCTTAGCATCGCAGGTAGCAACGAGTTATTCACGTGTGTACACGCGCGTGTGCATGTGTATGTTGCAGCATCCTCCCATGCCTCAGTACAGATCTCCAGCTCTACAGAAGCTCCAGGTCGTTTTCACTCACTGCGTTTTCACCATCTTTGGTAACGCTGTGGCCTTGGCCAACGTCATCTGCATATGTGTACGTTACACACACACACACACACACACACACACTCACCGTGCACTAACACTACCTCTGTGTGTGTCCCAGACTGTGCTGGTGTTAAATTCAGAGAAATCCACTGTGGAGAGAGACAACTTTGCATTAGAGGTAAAAAAAAAAAAAACATCACTGTATGGCATGGTATATATAAAGTGTCCACACCCTCTTATAACTGGGGGCGGGGCTGTGTTCAGATTTAACCAGTCACATTCAAACTCATGTTAAATGGAGTCAGCACACACATGTCACCATTTAAAGTGTCTCTGATTAACCCTGAATAAAGTTCAGATGTTCTAGAAGCTTTTCCTCACATTTTTGTAGCCACATCTTCCAGAACAATCCATGGTCCTCAGAGAACTTCTAGCATCAGAGGATCTCATTGTTCACAGATATCAGTCAGTGAAGGCGATAAAACTATTTCCAATGAATTAAATATAACATAGAACACAGTGAAGACAGTCATTCAAGTGGAGAAAATATGACACAACAGTGACTTTACCAAGACAGGACGTTTGTCATAAATTGATGACAAGACTAAAAGAAAAGTGGTCATGGAGGCTGACAAGAGGTCGACAGCAACATTGAAGGAGCTGCAGGAGGTTCTGACAAGTACTGTCTGTGTAGAACATGTGACAACAATCTCCATCTTCTTCATAGTCTGGTCTATGGGGTAGGGTGGCAAGATGGATGCTTTATCTTACCAAGAAAACATCTAAGCCCAGCTTCATTTTAAAAAACATTTGAAATCTCCAAAACACATGTAGGAAAATGTGTTATGGTCTGATGGAACCAAGGTGGAACTTTTTGGCCATAATTCCACAAAGGTTTATTTGGTCCAAAAACAACACTGATCATCACCAAAAGAACAACATACCTACAGTGAAGCATGGTGGTGGCAGCATCATGCTTTGGGGTTGTTATTCTTCAGATGGAACTGGGACCTTAGTAGGGTGGAGGGAATTATGAACAGTTCTAAATACCAGACAGTGTTGGTACAAAACCTTCAGACTTCTGTTAGAAAGCTGAAGATGAAAGAAGAACTTTATCTTTTAACACCACAATGACCCTAAGCACAGCATCAACTAAACTATGGCTTCACCACAATCAGATGGAGGTCTGGAATGGACCAACCAGAGTCCAGACCTGAATCCTATTGAACATCTGTGTGGTGATCTGAAGAGGGCTGTACACAGATGTCCTCACTATCTGTCACATTTAGATCAGTTTAGTAAAGAAGAGTGGGTAAATATGACCTCATCAAGATGTTCCACACTGATAGACTCAAAAACACTGAGTGCTGGAATAAAAACCAAAGGTTCTGCAACAAAGTATTAGTTTAGGGTGTGTTTATGTAACCAGGTTATTTTAAGTTTTTATTTTTTATTTTAAAGGTTTCACTTTGTTTTTCAATATCATTGTTCAGGTTATAGGTCACATTAAAGGTGGAAAAAGTTGTGAAATTATTATCCTGGTGTTATTTTTTACATCACAAAAAACCTGACATTTGAACAGAGGTGTAGACTTTATTATATCTACTGTACATATTTATAATCCACTGGTGCACCATGGTGTGTTAGCTCCAGCTCTATCCCAGTGTGGTGGACACTAAAGTGTTGTTGTGCTGAGGGGAAACACTACACTAAATAAACTGTGTGAGGCTTTTTGCTGTGTTTTTAAGGGAAAGTTGAGATAAAAATCCTGTGTTTCAAGTAGATTAATTTAGTTTAAAGGAAGAACCTCCCTCCACTAAGTGCTCTCCAGATGTTCCTCTCAGATGTCGAGGTCAATACATTTTTCAGATGAATAGTGAGATGCAGAGAGCAGCTTATTTGATGTTAAAACTAATAAATAAATCAATAATGTCCCTCTTTCTCTGTCCTTTCCTATCAGATCATCAACCTGTGCTTCATTCTTTACTACCTGTTTGAATGTCCATGAAGATCTTCGCCCTCAGCCTCAAGGTTACGTTTCCTACAGGAGCAACATGTTTGATGGTATATACGCACCGTCCTTCTGTTGGTAAGACGGAATAACAACGATAACTGATGGAGGGAATTATTCCCAACACTTCCGCTAGAATCACATCACAAACAAATATTTATTTTAAATCTATTTTAGAACAAAATATGGGGTTTCATCCCTAAATAAGAAAAAAGAGAAGAAATGAGTGAATATTTTCCGCCAGTGTGTGTTTTATGAACTGTGACGGTGCTTGACAGTAGCATGTGCTCCTCTCCGCGAGACTTACAGATTAGCATAGTATCACCTACAGGATGCCTTACTCTCAATGGGGGAGTTCAAGGACTGTAAGGATCACTCAACCAACAGTTAGATGAATCCCAAGGTTTAAAAAAAAACTTAAATCAAAGATTGTGATGTATGTGTCATATTTTGGAGAAAAAACTGATTAGTCTAAATACAGATTATTATTCTTTTATTTAAATTGGTCAAGAAGTTTTTTAACTCAATATTGTTCTTCTTATAACCTTCTACAAACTTCTTGTAAAAGTGGATTTTTCATATCCCCTTTAATCCACTGACCTACGTGGTTTTATCTGATTTAGGATCTATCCTACATCCCTAGTTGCTTTCTAATATTATCTGCACTGGTCATTTCCTGATTGTGGTATCAGAGAACAATCGTTTCATAACTAATTGTTCTCACACGGCTTTAGAAGAAGAAAGAAATCAAACCAACACAGAAGGATCATGTTTTTTGAAAGAAAACGTGACAATGTCTGCATGTGAATTAGTCGACCATCAAGGACTGTTTTCATCCAGTGTAAACGAAAGAACCCAGAACGCGTCTATCTCACTCTATCGCCTCTATCTCACGTATCTCACTCTATCTCACTCTATCTCACACTATCTCACTCTATCTCACTCTATCTCACACTATCTCACTCTATCTCACTCTATCTCACACTATCTCACTCTATCTCACACTATCTCACTCTATCTCACTCTATGCCACTCTATCTCACTCTATCTCACACTAGCTCACTCTATCTCACTCTATCTCACACTATCCAACTCGACTCACCTATCTCACGATCTCACTCTATCTCACTCTATCTCACTCTATCTCACACTATCTCACTCTATCTCACTCTATCTCACACTCACTGCACACTATCTCACTCTCTACTCACGCTATCTCACTCTATCTCCACACTATCTCACACGATCTCACTTATCTCACACTATCTCACTCTATCTCACTTCTATCTCACACGAGCACACACTATCTCACTCTAATCTCACACTAACACACTCCTCAACCGAACACACTCTGTCTCACTCCATCCTCACACCTATCTCACTCTATCACACACTATCTCACTCTATCTCACACTACACACACTCTCTCACACTAAACACTCGTCTCACTCCACTCACA
The DNA here is from genome assembly GCF_900634775.1 of Gouania willdenowi. NCBI lineage: Eukaryota > Metazoa > Chordata > Actinopteri > Blenniiformes > Gobiesocidae > Gouania > Gouania willdenowi. The sequence goes on from NC_041046.1 coordinate 3,611,687, forward strand.
CTCTATCTCACTCTATCTCACTCTATCTCACACAATCTCACTCTATCTCACTCTATCTCACACTATCTCACTCTATCTCACACTATCTCACTCTATCTCACTCTATCTCACTATCTCACACTATCTCACTCTATCTCACTCTATCTCACACTATCTCAACACGATATCACACTAATCTCACACTATCTCACCACTCTATCTCACTCTATCTCACTCTATCTCACACTATCTCACTCTATCTCACACTATCATCACTCGATCTCACTCCGATCTCACACTATCTCACTCTATCTCACGCTATCTCACACTATCTCACACTATCTCACACTATCTCACACTATCTCACTCTATCTCACACTATCTCACACTAACTCACTCTATCTCACACTATCTCACACTATCTCCACATATCTCACTCCGATCTCACACTATCTCACTCTATCTCACACTAACCACACGACTCTCTCACACTATCTCACTCCTATCTCACACTATCTACACTACTCACTCTACTCCAACTATCATCACTCTATCTCACACAATCTCACTCGAGCTCACTCTATCTCACTCTATCTCACACTATCTCACTCTATCTCACACAATCTCACTCTACTCACTATCTCACACTAACACACACTAACTCACTAACACAAATCAGCATCACTAACTCACACTAACTCACACTAACTAACTCACACTAACTCACATTATCCACACTAACACACCTAACTCACTGTAATCATGTGATATAAAAACCTGTCTGTAAAACTGTGAGGGCCAACAAATATTGTTGCGTTTCATTCACACAAGATTCATGTTTTCTCTCTGTCATTGTTACTTTTTACTTTCTCAAATTGGATCCTCCAAAGGGCCAGATTTAGACCGCTGGTGCCATGAGTTTGGACACGTGGTCATAGAGAAAAATGTTAACAACTGCCCTAATGCATGTGATGGATATGTTTGACATGGTATGCTAACTGTAGCGACAGGATGATAGCTAATAACAGCTAACAGCTGGTCTGTGTCTCACTGACATATTGTTTACTGTACCTTTAGCTACTGTTGTGTGCGTGTGTCCTCAGGGATGACCTGTCCTCTGTAGTATGCTGTCTTTGTGGGAGTTGGTGTTCGTTTGGTCAACTGTTGATTGTGTTTCGCTTGCTGCGTATGATCCCAATATTAGGTAAGCAACTCGAGAAGTGTATTTTTTTTTAACTTTAAATATATTTATTACCTTAAATCAATTAAAATGTTCTTTGCACAGAAATACTTCCAACTTCTGTAAAGACAAAGTAAAGGGAGTTTATTTCTTTAATATCCTGTATAACAGAGGATGTTAGCAACATCTGTGGTTTTAACAGTTTAGATACTAGTGAAGATGTTCACAGTGTGAGACAGACGAGCAGCTGAACATCAAGTATCCCTCAGTGATCAAAGGAAGAAAATCACACTGAAAATAAAAAAACCCAATGACAAACATTTTGGACAATGAACATCCAAAGACAGGAGTAACAGTAGAGTAATGAAATCAACAATCACATCAAATATTAACAAACTATGTACAAAATAACTATTCAAATTAAAATCAGTCATTAGAATAGTGTTAAACTCTATTTTCAAATTCAGCTAGAAACATGAAGATGGAGGAACAGAAATATGGTTATTGAAATACAATAATGTATTTTCTAGATGTAAGTAAGTAAATGTTTGAATTTTTTCATAACTGAGCTGTTATTTATCTATACCCAATACACTGACTTTATATCAATAGAAAACCTGTACATAATACAAGTCTGAGGTAAAAAAGCTGAGTCATGTTCTAGCGGCATGTAGCAGCCTGTACTTTTTCAGGCTTTAATGACCTCAAAATAAAGGTCCCAGAGAGCAGGGACCCTCCAAAAAAAGGTCCCAGAGAGCAGGGACCCTCCAAATAAAGGTTCCAGAGAGTGGGACCCTCCAAAATAAAGGGTTCCAGAGAGCAGGACCCTCCAAAATAAAGGTCCAGAGAGCGGGGACCCTCCAAATAAAGGTCCCAGAGAGCAGGGACCCTCCAAAATAAAGGTCCCAGAGAGCAGGGACCCTCCAAAATAAAGGTTCCAGAGAGTGGGGACCCTCCAAAATAAAGGTTCCAGAGAGGGGGACCCTCCAAAATAAAGGTTCCAGAGAGTGGGGACCCTCCAAAATAAAGGTTCCAGAGAGTGGGACCCTCCAAAATAAAGGTCCATAGAGCGGGACCATCCAAAATAAAGGTTCCAGAGAGTGGGGACCCTCCAAAATAAAGGTTCCAGAGAGTGGGGACCCTCCAAAATAAAGGTCCCAGAGAGCAGGGACCCCCAAAATAAAGGTCCCAGAGAGCAGGACCCCCACTGTATCTGAAGGTGGTTGAACACAGACATGAACATTGAAGAACAGTCATGTGGAGACAGGACCATCTATAAGGGGATAAAGGAGAGATTTTTGGGGTCCATCCATAAGTCAGTAAAATGATGGTCCATTGTTCTGAATGATCTGTGATAACCACATTTATTTATTCATCTGAATATATCCACTGTTATCCAGGAACGTTTATTATAATATTATAGTCATCTAAAGATGGAAATCATGGTTTTAAAACACTAATAAAATTGTTCAAGTGAACTAAAGAGGTGAAATGGGATTTTAAAAACCACAGAAATTGTTAAAAGTTGCAAATTAAAGTGGACAAAAAGTGGTTAAAAGGGTTCAAAGTGTCAATATTGGAACAATTAGTTTAAACTGGCAATACTGGGCAGACAAATGGCAATGTGGTTAAATTGGCAAAGATTATCATGAAATATGGTGAAAAAGAGGTTAAAAGTGACAAAATGGGTCAATATAGTGACATTAGGTTTATTATTGTGGAACATGTCTGGAAAGTGTAAAAAATGTGCAGAACAGACATTGAAATGTGATGTAGAAGTGTCAGAAATGGGAGTAGTAGCAAAAATACATTAAAAGATGCAAAAATATGGCAAGAAGAAGTGATGAAAATAGGTTAAAATATGGTGAGTTTGGTGGAGTTGCAGAAAAATGGTAAAAATAAGCAAAAATGAGCTCAATTTGTTCCATCACCCCTGCAGGAGAACAGACGTATAGATGATATCTATAAACACTACATTTATTTGAAACTCCGCTGCTGGTTGTTAGTTTTACTATTGAAACAAAGACTAGAATGCAGTTTTGTTCGCTGCTACAAAGATCCACAAACAATGATGTTGGCCCCTCAATCCTTCACGTCTGCTAACTAGCCCCTCACAGATACACAGTAATAATAACAACACACCCCCCTGATGGAAGCTCAGAATGCATAGGAGCAGTTGCATCCTTCCTTCTGTGGGAATAAAATGAAACCTTTGGAGAACATTGATAATCTTAGATATTAGCCACCTTTTTCCTGGAGTCGCTCATGTAGAATTTATTCTGGCACCAACTTTAAGTTTGATCTGTTCCTATTTATAACACTTATTTATAGATCTATTAACAGAACTATGACTTATAGGTTACTGTGCTTTGCCTGACTCAGCTGGATCACTATGTTGTAGTACAGGATCAGATTGAGAAAAGAAGAGGCACAGATGTTCTCCAGGGGCACTCCCCTCAGGCAGCCCATGACATAGCAACACTCCTGGTAGAGTAGCACCGCACACCAGATGGAGGAGAGGGTTACTTGTCCGATATGCATGGGCAATTACATTGACAATCCAGTGGACAGGCACTGTTTGGAGACAGCACCACCCCTGTTAGGACCACCATAACAGTGAAAGAGCTGATCAGACCCCTGAAAGCATACAGTAGCTGCAATGTAGGCCTTCAGGGCACACTGCGCACACAGGTCAGGCTGACCTCTGGCTCCCCAAAAGAAGGGTTGAACCATGCCAGCCGAATGGGCTGGTTGAGGTGAGCGCGGGACAGCACCTTAGGGAGAATAGCTGTGTTGGCCACAGAGTGACTCCTGAGCTGTCCAAATTCCACCTCAGACATGTGTCGCTGATTGATAAAGCATTGGGCTCACTGACACGCTTCAGAGGAAATGACCAGAAGGAACGCAGTCTTAAAGGTAACCCACTGCCAAGGGCTCAAATGGTGGAAGGCGCAGTGCCTCCAGCACCAGGGAAGATCCCATGCTGGGGACATCGTGGCTCTCGGAGGATGCAAGCTCCAAGCCCCTTTCAAGAAAAGGGACACCAGCTTGGGCTACCAATCGTGCCATTGTCGACCACCATATGTCGACAAGATATTGCTGCGACATAGACTCTTAGCATTGAATCAGAAAGCCTTTTGTCAAGAAGGGACTGGAGAAGTCCAGAATAGTTGGCACAAGGCAGTACATTGGGTCCTCATCCCGCCTTGTATACCAGTCAAAACAGTTTTATCTGTTCTTGTACTGGAGGCGAGTAGATGGCGCTGTTGCATTCATTATATAAAGATATAGTATATCTAACTGGGTCGGCACAGACGCTTAGGAGAGTCTGGAATAGGCTGAATAGGCTCCATATAATGTTTGTTACCTCCGGGTGGAGGTGCCACTACCCTGACGGAGGTTTTTGATGGGAGAGGAAGTCTGCCAGGTGGTTCTGCTCTCCCGATATATGCATTGCTTGTATGCTGATCAAGCGGGGGGCTGCCCATGTGAGGAGCTCTGCCAATTTCAGCATCCATGCAGACATGGTATTGCCCTGATGGTTTATGTGATACACTGTTGACATGTTGCCTGACCACACAAATGGTAAATGGACTTGATTTATATAGTGCACAAAAAATGCTTGTCCCTTAGGTGTGGCAAGAAGTGCCTGAGAGCAAGGTGAACTGCACGCAGCTCCAACACATTAATGTGTGCACCTTGGTCCTCCATGGGCCACTGCCCATGGGCCGTCCTGCTCTGCCACACTACACCCCATCCTGAGGGGCATGCGTCTGTGGTGACAATCCCCCTGCGAGATGGAACAGAGCCTATAGGGCTGAGCATGTAAGCTTTGTCCCTCTACTGAGCCAGGGCGCGGACACACGACTGTGACACCTTGAGCTTCTTGCTCCTGTGCTGCTTGGCATCTAAATGGAAGCTGTTTTGCCTCCTCTGCACTGGGCGCAGTGACAACAAGCCCTGAGGAACTACCCCTGAGACCACATTAGCTTACCTAAAAGACGGAGGAAAGAGACATAGGTCAGCCAGTGGCCTTTTCCAAATAAGGCGAGCTGGTGAAAAATATCGTCTACACAGTGGGTGGAGGGTTTTGCTGTCATTGTTACACTGTTCAATGAAACCCCAATGAAATTTGTGATCTGGGATGGCACCGAGTCGAGCCACATGGGTCAGGAGACGCTCTTTGTCTTAGAACACTGATCAGCCAGTCGTCCAGTACGAGAGAACCTTCAAGCTCTGAGATTGTAGAGGTGCAAGGGCTGCAGACACACACCTTGTGAAGACCCTTGGGGAGAGAGAGAGGCCAAAGGGCAGCACCCTGAACTCCTTGACGGCCGTGGTATGCGAAGCGCAGAAACTGCCTGTGTTGCTGTGCGATTGGGACGTAAAAGTACGTGTCCTTGAGGTCCATCAACGTGAACCAGTCCCCATTCGCCATCGTTCTCAGGACATCTGCTGTGGTTAGCATGTGGAAAGAATTTATTTGTTCAACCCTCTGAGAGTCTAGGATTGGGCAGAATCCGGCAGTTTTTTTTTTGCCACTAGAAAATATGTTGAGTAGAACCCTCTGTGACATGACAGAGGTTCTACAGACTCGATGGTGCCTTTGGCCAGGAGTGCGGACGACTCCTGGTCTAATGCGAAAACCTTTGCCAAGTCGTTGATGGATATCATTTTGACCCGGCTGGATGTCGGGGGCCGGCGGCTGAATTAAAGCTGTTCTCATGGGTTAGGGTGGCAACCACCCACGGGTCTGAAGCGTGAGTAGCCAACTGTTGGAGCTGCTGATCGAAAAATACCCAACCACCAGCCCAAGGCCTCAATCTCTCAACCACCCCCTGGGCCCCTCGGGGCCCTAGTGGGGGGGCGGACAGGTTCTGGAGCTTGAAATTGTCTGTGGGGCAGAAGAGCAGAGCCCCGAAAGTCCCGGGCTGGTCTCTGTGCGGGACACTGGGCATCACAATGACTAGTGGAGTGGGTTGTCGGCGGGACGTGGGTGTGAAAAGCAGCCGGGGGACCCCTAAGCCTACCAGCCGGGGGTCTATCAGGAGGAGGCACCTGGCTCAGCCCGGCAAGTTTCTACCTGATCTGACCCGCCTGGTGTTGGTTTGTTCCAGCGCTTTCTGGGCTGCAGGACAAATATCTCCCCCCGTTCCACCGGGAGACTGGACAGCATTCTCCTGACTGCCTTCATTAAGTTTCACTGGGACAGCCAAACCTGACGACGAGCTTGGACTAACTGGGGAAGGGAGCCACACACGCCCTGCACAGTCGAGGCCCAAATAAAATAAATCAAAAACAACCACTGTACTGTGGTCCTCACCCGAACTGGGTTTTTTAACAGAGTTTTGTAAGAGGTGGGTGTTTTTAATTTTGTAACAGTACTTAGACCTGCATTTTATGTATGGAAAGCACTTTATTTTATTTTATGATTGATTTTCTACTGTCTCTTTTTTTTTTAAAGGCCTTTTCTTATTGTCCCTTTGTGTATGAATGATGTTTTCTACTGTTATGTGTTCTGTTCCACAGCTGATGGCGCTGGTTGCTAGTACACTGTTGGACCTGGTGAAGAACCTCAGAGCGTTTGCAGGAATCCTGGTGGTGAGTGAAACATTTGTTATTGAGTCAGTGGAGCTCCTCTTCTTCTTCTTGTTTTTCTTACTTCCTGTGAGTTCCTCAGACATCCCAGACTAGTGGTCTATGCTGCTTTATGTGCAGGTGGTCTACTACGTGTTTGCTGTGTTTGGGATCTGGCTGTTTGAAGGGGCCATCAAACCTCACCCAGAGATGAGGTAGGAAATGAAAATAGAAACCAGATTAAAAGAGAAGAAATCCAAACTAGGACATAGATTTAGTTATAGAGTGACTGTTGATGAAATAATAATAATAATAATAATAATAAGAATAATATAATAATAATAATAATAATAATGTGTTGTTTCAGTGTCGTCTCAGACAACTCCAGCTCTAACTCCACCTTAGTCTGTGGGACGTATGAGCAGCTGGGATACTGGCCCAATAACTTTGATGACTTTGCTGTGAGTTCACCTCATTATAGACTTTAATCAACACTTTACAAACATAATTATATATAATATAATAATAATAATGATCTCTTATTTCTGTGTTTTTCAGGCGGCCGTCTTCTCTCTACAACATCATGGTCGTCAACAACTGGCAGGCCCTTCATGGACGCTTACAGCAAATACACCTCAGAGTAAGAACGAGTTACTGTAGTTAATTACTCATCATCATCTTCATCATCATCTTCATCTTCATCTTCATCATCATCTTCATCTTCTTCATCATCCTGTTTTTCAGGTGGTCCAGGGTTTACTTTGTGTGTTGGTGGCTCACTTCCTCTGTCATGTGGGTCAACCTGTTTGTAGCGCTGATCCTGGAGGTCAGTACACACACACACACACATTATACACATTATACACACACACACACACATATTATACACACACACATTATACACATTATACACACACACATATTATACACACACGCACATATTATACACATTATACACACACACACACATATTACACATATTATACACACACACACACATATTATACACATTATACACACACACACACATATTATACACATTATACACACACACACATTATACACATTATACACACACACACATATTATACACATTATACACACACACATATTATACACACACGCACATATTATACACATTATACACACACACACATATTTTACACATTATACACACACACATATTATACACATTGTACACACACACACATATTATACACATTGTACACACACACACACATATTATACACATTATACACACACACACATATTATACACATTGTACACACACACACATATTATACACATTATACACACACACACATATTATACACATTATACACACACACACATTATACACACACACACATATTATACACATTATACACACACGCACACATTATACACATTATACACACACACACACATATTATACACACACACACACATATTTTACACTTTATACACACACATATTATACACACACACACACACACACATATTATACACATTATACACACACACACATATTATACACATTATACACATTATACACACACACACACACACACACACACACACATATTTTACACTTTATACACACACATATTATACACACACACACACACACACATATTATACACATTATACACACACACACATATTATACACATTATACACACACACATTATACACACACACACACATATTATGCACATTATACACACACGCACATATTTTACACACACACACACACATATATACACACACACATCCAGGAATTCACATTGTAGGATTTTTAAAGAATTTATTTGTAAATTATGGTGGAAAATAAGTATTTGGTCAATAACAAAATTCAACTCAATACTTTGTAATATAACCTTTGTTGGCAACAACAGAGGTCAAAGGATTACTATAGGTCTTTACCAGGTTTGCACACACAGTAGCTGGTATTTTGGCCCATTCCTCCATGCAGATCTTCTCGAGAGCAGTGATGTTTTTGGGCTGTCGCCGAGCAACACGGACTTTCAATCCTCTCTCCACAGATTTTCTATGGGGTTGAGGTCTGGAGACTGGCTAGGCCACTCCAGGACTTTCAAATGCTTCTTACGGAGCCACTCCTTCGTTGCCCGGGCGGTGTGTTTGGGATCATTGTCATGCTGGAAGACCCAGCCACGTTTCATCTTCAAAGCTCTCACTGATGGAAGGAGGTTTTGGCTCAAATCTCACGATACATGGCCCCATCATTCTTTCCTTAACACGGATCAGTCGTCCTGTCCCCTTAGCAGAAAAACAGCCCCAAAGCATGATGTTTCCACCCCCATGCTTCACAGTAGGTATGGTGTTCTTGGGATGCAACTCAGTATTCTTCGTCCTCCAAACACGACGAGTTGAGTTTATACCAAAAGTTCTACTTTGGTTTCATCTGACCACATGACATTCTCCCAATCCTCTGCTGTATCATCCATGTGCTCTCTGGCAAACTTCAGACGGGCCTGGACATGCACTGGCTTAAGCAGGGGGACACGTCTGGCACTGCAGGATTTGATTCCCTGGTGGCGTAGTGTGTTACTGATGGTAACCTTTGTTACTTTGGTCCCCTCTCTGCAGGTCATTCACCAGGTCCCCCGTGTGGTTCTGGGATTTTTGCTCACCGTTCTCATGATCATTTTGACCCCACGGGATGAGATCTTGCGTGGAGCCCCAGATGAGGGAGATTATCAGTGTCTTGTATGTCTTCCATTTTCTGATAATTGCTCCCCAGTTGATTTTTCACACCAAGCTGTTTACCTATTGTAGATTCACTCTTCCCAGTCTGGTGCAGGTCTACAATTCTTTTCCTGGTGTCCTTTGACAGCTCTTTGGTCTTGGCCATAGTGGAGTTTGGAGTGTGACTGTTTGAGGTTGTGGACAGGTGTGTTTTATACTGATAACCAGTTCAAACAGGTTCCATTAATACAGGTAACGAGTGGAGGAGGAGCCTCTTAAAGAAGAACTTACAGGTCTGTTAGAGACACAAATCTGGCTTGTTTGAAGTGACCAAATACTTATTTTCCACATAATTTACAAATAAATTCTTTAAAAATCCTACAATGTGAATTCCTGGATTTTTTTTCACATTCTGTCTCTCACAGTTGAAGTGTATATGATGAAAATTACAGACCTCTGTCATCATTTTAAGTGGGAGAACTTGCACAATTGGTGGCTGACTAAATACTTTTTTGCCCCACTGTACATATTAACACACACACATATCATACACATTATACACACACATATTATACACATATACACATTATACACACACACGATCAAATATGTGATATATATATATTTTTAAAACTAAATTTGGTTGGTTGAATTCTAAAAAAAAAGTGAGTCGTGATTTAATTACCGTGGGAAAATGTGGGTCCAGTTGAGAACCCCTGCTCTACAACACGTGTGAAACTCAAGACCCGGGGCCAAATCCAGCCCTTTAAAACCTCCAAATGGGCCCGTGGGGTAAGGAGAAAATGATGATTGAATAAATGACTCCTAATGTATGAGTGTATACAGTATATCAGTACGGTTGCAAAGGGCGTAAAATTTCTGGCAACTTTTCAACAGGAACTTAAGCTAAAAGATAGAAACTTTATATGCAAATGAGTTATTAAAATTAGAAGTAATTTTAAATCACTGTATCATATCCAAATAAATATAGCATCCATGCAAAATAACACTTAAAAAAACACATTTATTTTTTTTTATTTATTCAGTTTATGTTCGACGTGGTTACATTCACTTTTTTTTTACATTTTTTTTTTTTGTACATGCCGAAAAAGGAGACGAGAGAAGCAGTTTGCTTATCTAGGTCCGTCCCCTGTTTTGTACACCGAAAATTGACATCAAAGCTTGTCTCTCTGGTCAAACATTCTTAGGTTGTTCTGAACCGTCCTTTTTATGTAGGATTTATTCATCTGTAGTCATGTTGTCTTTTTTAAAAAAAAATTTTATTCATTTTTTTTAATTAAGTCCGAGGTCTACTGTACGAATGAAAACAATTCAAATGTTTTTTAAGTAATCCAAAATAACTCCAACAAAAACATTACAAAGTCCCAAAAAGACTTTATAGATTTAAAGATAAAACTCAGGAAGAATAAAAGATTACATTCGTTTGTACAAAAAGTGCTTCATTAACAAAGATGATTGATTGATTGATTGATTGATTGATTGAATTGATTGATCCACACCCAGGATGGGAAACCTTTATCACAGTGTGTCTGATCCTTAGGGCCACATTATCAACATTTATGTCAGCATTTGGAAATATGGCCAATTTGAGCATTAATACATAGACAAAAGTTCATTTGTATTTTTGGAGTCATTTTATGTGTTTTTGTTAAATCTATTTGTTGTTTCATGTATTTTTGACATAATTTTGTATATATTTCTTTGATTTTATGTAGTTTTGTATATTTTCTGTAATTCATGAAGTTTTTTTGAGGCATTTTGGTTTTTTTCTCTTTGTGTATTTTTTGTTGTTATTTTGTATATTTTTCCTTCAGTGTCATTTTGTGTATTTGTGTTGCCCCTTTGTGTATTTTACTCTCATTTTGTGTGTTTTATAAATCCTTTTGTGCATTCCATTTGAGGGCTACACAAATTTAGACTGAGGGCCACATGTGGGACCCGGGCCGCCAGTTGTACATGTCTGCTCTAAGCTGGTGTCCTAATGAGGCTTATTTTTCTCCTTTAAATGCGTTTCCTTCTTGGAGTGGACTCACTCCCACATCTTCAGTCAAAGGTAAAAACTTCCTTCATCTGCTGCAGTTGTTGATGATGTAGAGACAAAATATGACATCATTAAATCAATACGCTAAAGAACTCTCTGCTCCCATCCTAATAGTTCCTCCTATCTCCTTTCCTATCCTCTGATAACCTCCTTTAGCCAAGGAAACACTAATACATCCTTTACCAAAGGAGACCACATAATGATGACCCACAATTCATTGCAGTGACAACATTTAAAGGGACCTGCTCATCAAAGTGTTCACGGAAACAATATGTTTTATTAAAATATTTCATTAACCTAGGAATGCTTTGTGTGGATCTACATGTGTATGTCTACAACGTTATGTAGACCTATATCTGACATTAATGGAACTTTTTCATAAAATCCTACTTATTCTGTATTAATATTGATTAATGAGTAGAAGGTGAGTGTGATCAACCATTCTCTATGTGACGTTATTTTAGTTTACCTTTAGTTCCTCGTAGCCATGGTAACCTCGTTTCCTTTGATTTACATTTACATTTAAACCTGTGATTTATGACATTACAGTGGAAAGTGTTAGAAATGTGCTTTTAGTTTATTTTAGGAAATGTTCAGTTTTATCACCACGGCAGACGTCACTAACCTTACCTTATTGTTATTGTTATTATTATTATTATTATTATTATTATTACGTCATCCAGTGAAAATGTGTCTCATTGTCAAAACAATGTGATGTCTTTCCTTAACTCCTTTAGGAAGTCTCCTAACTAACAATGTATGATATCTAGATTTCACGGCTCAGTATTAACACGGTATTAAACTCACGGTGTGATAGTTATTGCAATAATGTAGGAAAACTCACGGTTTCACAGAAAGGCTCACAGTTAGCAGCAATGCTAACAAAAACAAGTATTTAGATTTTTATTTATTGTTTTATATTGAACAATTTGCAAATGCATTATTACAATAAACTAAAGATTTGGTGCAGATGGTTTCCCTCTGGGAAAAAAAACAATAATTACATATATTACTGCATACACATACTTTTTGTGAATGATGACCATTGAGAAATTGTCTGTTCACTATATTTATTGTCATATGTTTATATTTATGACATTATAAACTGAATACTGCCTAGTAACAGATACATTCTAATAGAGCCAGGAACACTCAGGTATAGAAACAGATTAATTTTAGGTTTTCTAGAGAAAGAACTAAGTCAACATTTGAGGTTAGGAGTAATCTGAGTATTTAAAGTATCCAACTGTAAAGGTGTGTAACTGACCAACGTCTCTGAGGGACTTTGGTTCTAAATGTTTCCTTTAGAGTTTTAAACCAGACTGGATTGTTTGTTTGACTCAATCCTCAAACTTTTTTGTTTTGTATTTCTAGAAGAGTAGCACACGGTACACTAGCAGTGTTTACATATTGTCTATCTTTTCCACTCATCATTCACAGGTTCTACAAACTCCTCTGTTTCTACCATCCGCCATGTTTCCTTTAACCTGACCTCGCGCTGTCGCACCACGTCGTTGGTTCAACCGCCTGTAACCTATGACCACACCCCAATGCATTATGGGACTTGTAGTTTACTCTGAAACAGTCGTTACAGCAAACCAGTGGGCGTGCACTGTAGCTCCTCCCACTCAACGTTCTTAAAGCCAAAATACGGCACTTTCCATCTTGCAAATTTGACATAATTTGGAGCCAGAGTCTGCGTAGTAGGGTCCGGTGGGAGGAGCCCTGGTAACACACCCCGCCCATTTAGTACTGTTCGGATGAGTTACGCAGCCCAGCTACACCAAGAACATAAGTATCTTTCCCACGGGAAATTCTACCAACATTTGTTCAGATGATCAGAGGTTAGTACCAATAGTAGTAGCTCAAAAAACTGAACAGAAAAGTAAAATGGCGACTCAGCTTTTCTTCACAACGTAACTGCTATTCACAACGAGAGCTACGCAAGACCCGAGGCTGTCAATCATTGTCATATATGACGTCAAATCCCGTTTTTCAACCTCAAATAACTGATTTAAAACAGAGTTCACAGAAAAATGATCACTTGAACACAATGTAGGTGATAATAACTATTGATCACAGCAGAGTTTATGTTTACAGTTTGACACAAATCCCATCTGTTATCATTGAGGAGGTGGGGTTTATGACCTATACTGCAGCCAGTCAGCAGGGGGAGCTCTAACCATGAAAGCTTCACTTCCCTGTGAGTGTGCTCATCCATTCTTTTTACAGTCATTACCTCCAACACAAAACTTGTTTTTTATTGCAGCGGCTCATTATTTTATACCATGACATAACGATATTGAGGCAGTGTCCCAATATCGTCAATATCGTAACATTCCTATTCCTGACACCATTACTTAACCCCATGACCTCATCCATGGAGTGGATATGAAAGAAGATAGGAGGAAATATTCAGACACATCTGTAGCCGAGTAAATCTGCTGAGTCAGTCCTGAATAAGTGCTGACGTCTTTATTTCCAAACAGAACTTCATATTTAAGTGGGACCGGAGCCACAGCTGTTCTGTGACAGATGTGGAGAGGATCAGATATGAGACGTCTGTTCAGCTCATGTTCAGGTCAGTTCCTGCTTCCTACCTGTGCTGAGTCTGTCCACATGGGTCTGAACGTCCTGATTTGTGTCCAGGGACCAAGTCCAGGAGCCCACGGAGGAGGAGCTACTGTGTCGCTCAATCAGCACCCACACCTACGCTTCTGAAACACACACACACACACACACACACACACACACCAGCATATGTAGATGAATGTAAACCAAGCTGTTACTGTTTAAAACACATGCACGTCCACTTCTGTGGTTTCAAAGCTGAATTTCCAAGTTTTTTTTTTTATCAAAAAGATAAAACTTTCATCCAATCACAAGCTTTGATCAGGATTGTACCAAGTCACATGAGTGTCTGACTCCGCCCACTGTGAGTCTCTGTGGCTGAGGTTTGGCTGCAGGTTTTAGAGTCAATAAATAATACACATCAGATTTGTTGATGTCACTGTTTCTGATCAGCCAATAGGAATAATTCCTGTTTTAATGCCAAACCTTAGAGTTTAGATGTTTTCTTGGAGGTTGCACAAAGTAAAGGGAGTTACTGATGTCTAAAGGCACATTGAATAGTTATTTTCTAACTGATTACAGTTTATATCAAAGGTGGTGGTATTGTTGTTTTTTCTAACCATGTTGTTGTGTACTGTGTTTTATCCACAATGTGACACGTGTTAAATGTCAGTGAATGTTGATGTAAAGAAGCTGTTCAGGTTTAAACCAGTGCAATGAAAAGGGAACCACTCGCTCTATATTGTGACTTGCTGTGCTTTACTTAATAATAAAGTTACTTGTATTTTGGAGTTGGGTAAATAAATAATGAAATAATATTTGTAAAAACTGAAATAAATTGTTTTCTAAAGGTTCACTGTTTTAAGAGTGGATTTATCCAACAAAACAAAACATCAGTTTTCTACTAAATTACAGTGTTTGGAGAGTTACTTTCTGCTAACGTCATTGGTGTGGGGTAGCGGTGCCTGGCTGGGGGCGCTTGGGTTCGCCTGCTTGTCGGTCCATGTTAGATGGCGTCCTCTCTCGTCAGGGGGGTGGGTCTCCAGCTGTGCTGCTCGACGGGGTTCCTGGGGCCAGCGGTGCCGTGTGCCCGTCTGCGCCATCTACCCTCTCCGGCCGAGCTCACACCAGACGGGCCTCCTACCTGGACACTTCACTCCCAGCTGGTCTGGCCCACTCACTTGGTGTACCATACACCCATAAGTAGTGACACAGGGGCGGCACTCCCACCTCATTTTGCCCTACCAATCCCTCCAATTTTAATCACACTTAAACAAACCACCCCCCGGAGGGTACGACCACCACCTCCACCCCCCAGAGCTATTGCACCACTCACGTATATACACAAAGGTTGGATGGGGAGCACCGGTGTCGGCCTGGCGGGGCGTGGGGGTGCCTTTTCCCTTCGGGTGTGGCTTGGTGCTTGTCTCGTCTCCTGGTTGCCTTGGGGGTGGTCCCCACAGTGTGTGGGCCGCCGCCCCGGTGTGGGGGTGGGGGATGCTGGCGTCTGTACTTGGGTTGGGGCGGGGTTGCTTGACGCCTCGGGATGATGCTGTTTGCTCGGGGGCGGCGCTAGCTGTTCCGGTGGTTGAGGTCACTGTCGGCTGCCGGGTGCGTCTGTCCTGCTATCTGCAGACCAGAAGGTGGGTCCGGGGCGCCCTTGGCTGGGAGCTGCTGTTCTGCACTAGATGTATGCCGTTGGAGTACCTTCTCCCTGTGGTGGTGGCTGCTGGTCTTTGGGGGCATTGCCCCGTGGCTTGTACCGCCCAGTGGGCAGTGATTAAAGTGAACTGTTTTTGAATTGGTCAGTTAGACATTCTGAGGTGGATCTAGTATAACCTAAAACTATAAACCCTGTTAAACGTGGCTTCATTTATACAGTCACACAACTTGAACTGTGGTCAGCTGACACCATCCACAATGGAAGCATAAACAAACCTTTATAGGAGCTGATGATATTACGCTTAATAACACATCTTCATAATCATCTGTTTGAAATGTAATGTGGGAAGTCTACTAGTTTATTCAACAAACCATGTTAGCACACATTATCTGCCCTGAGGTCATTACATCGATGAGATGCTAACGTTAGCATGCTAACTGTGCTAACGTTCAGCTGCTGTTTAAAGAGCTTCAAATTGAGCCTGAAAGTTTGTAAAACTTTGTCACTCTTCAGTGGAGAGTTTTTTTTTGTGCATTGCGTTGAGAGTGAAAAAAACCTGTGAAACAAAGAAGTAACGTCATATTGATTTAAAAAAATACCAGTAATCCGATTACCACAACTATTTAAATTGTAACTGTAACAGATTATAGTCTAAACAGATTAGTCTAAAATCTGATGATTTATTTACCAGGATTCAAACTCACAAAGGTAAATAAATTGATTTGTAATTGGATAACATGGATAATTAGAGGTAATTATAATTGAAAAATGTAATTGACCCTATTTTGTATATTTTCCTTAAAGTGTTGCAGTATAGTTAGACCAGCAAGCAAAGACACTGTCATTTCTTTTTTGTTTTCTAAATGCTAAAATCATAATTCTCTGTGTTATTTATTTTGCACATTGTTTTAAGTTTTTTTTTTGTTTTTTTTAAATGTATCAAAATTTCCCCAATCTTCAGTATTTTTTGTCGTTTTGACTAATGTAAACCATTGCTCTGATATATTCTTCATTAATAAAGAACATTCTAAGACAGGAGTTTTCAATCTTGGGGTCGTGACCCCATGTGGGTCGCTGAAGTGTCGAGTAATATATAATATAATGTAATTTTTCAAAATAAAACACAATCTTAACTATATTCAATACTTTCACTACCTCAAATATAAATCTAGTACATTAGATGCAGCATTAAAAATATATTTGCTGGCACATCTGGCCACTTTTGTCCAATAATAATAATAATGTAATCCTTTCTACTCTGTATTTGTTACATTATAACAAAACATGATCGAAATCTAATTATAGAAGAAGAAAGTATTTCGTGTCGCCAGAAATGAGCGATGATATCAAAATAAAGTTGGAAACCACTGCTCTGCGATCATTCCACCACCAGGGGGCGCTGACGTATAGTGACGTAAAGACGTACCCTCGCACAGTCACAGAAGAAGAAGAACAACATGGACGGTCAGAGTTTTTGTTTTTCTGCTTCAAACAAGTTTTCTGCGTTTAAACGTGAAGCTGGTGAAATAAAAGTTTGTGTGTTTTTTAGACGCTTTGGTTCGAACCAGAATCCCCGCTGAGCTGATGGTGGACCTCGGTGTGGAGGTTAGTGAGAAAAACTCAACAATGATCACATCCCTCTAACATGTAGAATATTAATAATTATACACATGTCCAAAGAGACAAGATTACAGTAGAAAGTGATATTAAAAGATAAAAATGGACACTTTAAATGAGCAGTATAAATTATTAGGACTCATTATGGTCAATGACGATTATGTTTCATCAAATGTTCTTCATCAGGCGAGGTTTGCATGAATATTATGCTGATGTTGTTTTAAAATACAACATCAGATTGGTCTAAAACATTTCAAGAATTAAGTCGTAATTTTCGGAGAATAAAGAGCGTGTCTTATTATACTGGTAATGTTACAGTGCTCAGATTTCCCAGTGTAAGTGAACACAACATTAATATCTATGAAGTCCACCACTTCCTCATAATCACAATATCTTTATTAATTCCAGAGGAAAATTGTTTATGTTACAGCCACTTAAAAAAAATCACAAATAAAAGAATAAAACGTTTAACAAGACGATAGAAAGAATAAACATTAAATAAGTGTATAATTAAGTAAAAGACTGTTAAAAATAAGGATCAGATACAGACATTACAGTAGTAAAAAAATAAAGTAAGATTATTAATAATGATAAGAATATAAATAATAACAATACAAATATGATAGATATTTACAAAAATAATATAAAATATATGAATATGATACAGATCTTTACAACAATAAAAGCTGTGAGGTTACAGTGATGAATTATACAGTTTGATGTCCACAGGCAGGAATGATTTCCTGTGGCGTTCTGTGGAGCACCGTGGTTGGATCAGCCTGGTGCTGAAGATGCTTCTGTAACTGACCTCCTCTTCCTCCTCCACAATAAAAGTCTATTAGCTCCACATCAGTGTGGTTTTTTGGAACAAATGCAAACATGTGCAAAGTGTCTTTATTAAAGTCCTTAAAGTGAGAACAGTATTTCACCATGTGTGAAACATAAAGACAAATAAAATCTCATGAAATGTTCCACATTCTCCATAACACACATCCTGTTTGGATTTACATTTTATTCTCATAAAAATGTGACTTAAATCTCAAAATATTACGGTTTTAATCCTAAATAATTACAACTCTTATCTCAACTTTTATGGCTAATCTAACAAAAGCACAATTTTATTAAGACTTTATTCTCCTAAAATTAAAACTTTATCCTCAAAATATTACGACTTTAATATTGTAGTGCCCAGATGTATTTATTTTTTTAATGTGGGCCTAATACGTCATCATATCTTTTAGGTAGAAATAATTTTTTAATGTTTTTACCGTAATGCTTAGTGTAAACACACGGCAACAAATAGACGGGTGGCTACTAGGCTAGCTTTACCATGTATTCTGAAAAGAGGACTGGCTTTAGCCGCCAGGCCACAAATAATCAAATAAAGTTTTATTCATGTATGTTGCTGTTATTTTATTTTGACCTATTAAATTATAAAAAAGTTTGCATTTTGAAGAGAATCTGTAATATAAGTTTCATACTCAGTGGAGACAGAATGGACTGTTAGCAGATCATCTCATGGTTGTAAATTTGTCCTTTAATCATATTTAAGATCATTTAGTTCTGTATATTATTGTTCTCCTCCAGCCTCAGACCAGCTCCCAGGCTGCAGCCTTCACTGAGGCGTTCCTCAACAACAGCCTCCAGGATCCTTCTCGCCATGATGTGAAGAACATGTTGTCCCATAAAGCTGTGATCCTGGGCCACACCAGGCCCAAGGACGAGAAGAACAGGAGGAAAAAGAAAAGAGCCAAAGGGCTGAATGCACGGCAGAAGAAGGCCATGAAGATCTACCAGATTAAAACTGAACACCAGAGGTTAGAAGAATGCAGTCCCACGGTCATCATCACATTTAATATATAACACGTCTCACAATCCATCACGTGTATAGGAATATTTAACATTTTATTATATGCACGCATAAAAAAGTGTCATTGATTTAAAACCAGAGAGCGACTCAGTGTAAAGTAAGCAGGATCTTTGGTGTCTTAATGCAGGGATGGACAACTTTATCACAGTGGAGGTCAAAGAATTGTAATTGTCTAAAATTATTTGGAATAATGAGCAATTATACAGTGAAAAACAAATATTTTGTTGTTTTTCTGTGAGTGTTTTGAGTCATTTTGTATATTTCTGTTGTTGTTTTCTGTTTGTGTTGTTATTCTCTATATTTTTGTTACTTTATCAAAATTTTTGTGTGTATTTGGACTTGTTTTTTTTGTATTTGTGTAATCCTTTTGTGTATTTTTGATGTCATTTTGTATATCTTTTCTATCATTTTGTATATTTTTTCTATCGTTTTGCATGTTTATGCAGTCATTTTGTGTATTTGTAGCAGATTCTTAGATTAATCCGTGTGTTTACTTTTGGGAGACGGACAAATTCCATTTTTGTCTTAATGCATCGAAAGGTGAAGCTTAGAATAAAGCTGCACACGTGATAATCTGACTGAAATCTAACCTGAAAAAAACAACAAATGTTTTGTGTCAGAAATAGCTTCCTGTTAGCTTAGTGCAGATCTTCCTGTTAGCTTAGTGCAGAGCTTCCTGTTAGCTTAGTGCAGATCTTCCTGTTAGCTTAGTGCAGATCTTCCTGTTAGCTTAGTGCAGAGCTTCCTGTTAGCTTAGTGCAGATCTTCCTATTAGCTTAGCACAGATCTTCCTGTTAGCTTAGTGCAGAGCTTCCTGTTAGCTTAGTGCAGAGCTTCCTGTTAGCTTAGTGCAGATCTTCCTATTAGCTTAGCACAGATCTTCCTGTTAGCTTTGAGCAGATCTTCCTGTTAGCCTAGCGCAGAGCTTCCTGTTAGCTTAGTGCAGTTTCCTGTTAGCTTAGCGCAGAGCTTCCTGTTAACTTAGTGCAGAGCTTCCTGTTAGCTTAGTGCAGTTTCCTGTTAGCTTAGCGCAGAGCTTCCTGTTAGCTTAGTGCAGAGTTTCCTGTTAGCTTAGTGCAGAGCTTCCTGTTTGCTTAGTGTAGAGCTTCCTGTTAGCTTAGCGCAGATCTTCCTGTTAGCACAGATCTTCCTGTTAGCTTAGTGCAGTTTCCTGTTAGCTTAGCGCAGAGCTTCCTGTTAGCTTTGCGCAGAGCTTCCTGTTAGCTTTGCGCAGATCTTCCTGTTAGCTTAGCACAGATTTTCCTGTTAGCTTAGTGCAGAGCTTCCTGTTAGCTTAGCGCAGAGTTTCTAATCTGTCTCTCCTCTGTAGATACGAGCTGTTCCTGCCACTCCATGAGCTCTGGAGACAGTACATCATTGATCTGTGTGGTGGACTGAAAGCTAACAGGTGATTATTATTATTATTATTATTAATATTATCCACAGTGGTCTGTTCTTTATTCTATATATATATATATATTCTATTTGTGTTTCTATAGCAACCCTCAGTCTGTGCAGCAGAAGCTGGTGAAGGCAGACTTCCATGGTGCCATCATCTCAGGTACATCTGAGACTTTATTTACTGTAATTTACATTCACTGAAGATAAAGGACATTTGTTAACCTCATCAACGGACCCCTCAGTGGGGGAAGCTCTCACACATTCTAACCCTCTCTGTAACAGGGTGTCCGAGGGGTCTTAAAAAGTATTAAAAGTTGATAAATCAATTGTAGGAAAATTAAGGCTTCACGTGACAGCGAATGTTCTGTTGCTAAAACAGGCGTACAACATTAAATGGGAGGAAGACTGCTGTTGGCCGCAGACAGCAGTAGCTGTTGATAGCATGTTTCTGTGGTCCACCAGCAACACGACCACTTGGTAACGTGACAGGTGAGCTAGCCAACACAGCTACGACTACGACCTCTGCTTCATTGTCTGCTAACATAACGGTGGCTATGGGCGGCACGCCAGGCCATTATGTTCAAAGAGGGAAAAGTCGACAACTCTTTTTCTCACTGCCATGAGTCACAAAAATAAACACAGATCTCTATAACAAGAGCCTACATGAAACTACAGGCCAATCTGAATCCACTGATATACAGGTCAAGTATGTTACGTACCAAAACAACGCCACAAAATTAGAAAATACACAGTGGAAAAAGTCAGAAATGATGACAAATGGTGTCTTACCTTTGTTGTTTCTGATCAAAAGTTGCTCCAATGTGCATAAAACTCCATATTTTGTTTAATCCAAATTGTGTAATAAGATAAATATCGCCATTACAGATATTCAGGCTTTTCTCATTTGAGAAATCCATCTAATGAGTGCACAGCGCTCATGCGTAAAATGGCCGGTCCCTTCTTTACCCAGCTCTGATTGGCCAGGGCTAAAGCCACTCCCATAGTGTTTGATATCACCAATTGCTATAGGCTCTGAGCTTTATATTACAGTGTCAATCATTCTGATTGGTCAAAGCATTGCTGAATAACCTCCATGCGTAACACCATCAAAGAGTGGAACAAAAAAAAGGCATTAACCATGGCACCACGGAGACCTGAATAAAATGTGTTTATTTAAAGTCAAATAGCAACATCTAGTGGTCAAACATAAGACTAACAATGATTGGAATCAATTTGACTGACATTTTACAGTTACACACTTGTTTCCAAACTTGTGGAAAAGTTTGGCACAGTTGTGATAAAGTGAGCTTCAGCCTGAACTTTTTTGTACAAACCATGTTTATCTTTGGCCTAATGTTTATTATTATCACCAAACTTGCTGCAGTTGATGTTCATGCATTAGTTCAATTATTTCTGCTTTTATAGCCTTTGATAATGAAAATTGGCTTTATATTTGATGTAAATCTCTAGGTTTTTTAATGGAAGGACTACAGATTTCTGTATTTAAAACATGATTTATTGAAGTCAGCATCCAATGTGAACATTTTTAAATCAAAGTTAAAGGCACTTTTTTTCTCTACTGCATATGATTGAGAGAGAGACTTTTTGTCATGTTGTTGATGTAATGATGATTTTACTGATGATTTTAATTGATTTTACTGATTTTAATTGATTTTACTGATTTTACTGATGATTTTAAATGTTCTTATTGATTTTAAACAATTGAATGTTTTATCATGTAAAGCACATTGAGTTGCCTTGAGTATGAAATGCGCTATATAAATAAATTTGCCTTGCCTTGCCTTATTGTCACTGAGTATCATATATTTCCAAAATGCCACATCATCTGTAACTACTAAGGGTTTTACTTTGCTATGAAGGTCAGGTAGGAGCTTAAAAAACATTATTTGTTATGGGTTTGTGATTTATTGTTAATATTTCAGATGATTTTAGTTAATTTGAACACATACTCTTTTAACTCAGAGTAAACCTGTGCACATAGTTGTTCACAGGATGTTTTATATAAACCGTTGTTCTCCCATTGCTGGGAAAACATTTTTTTTTTAGCTGAAGTCCATTAAAACAAAGTAAAAAATAAAACAACAGAATTATGCTGCTTGGTTCAGGTTTGCAGTGATAAGGTCCTTTGATAAGGTCAGACAGACTCTGACTCCGCCCACACAGACGGGACTATAGCATCGTGTCATAAAAGCACTTATTGACAACTTTCTGTTTGTGACATTAAAAACCAAAGCAGGTCAAATATAGAGGACTGAATCCCTTTATCATGACTGGTGGTGTCCCCCAGGGGTCAGTATTGGACCCTGAATGCCACATTTTGTGCATAAATAACGTGTCCTTTCTGTAGATGAAACAAACATTATCTTATATCATGAAAGGTGTTTAGAATCATTTATAGACATATATATAGTCTGCTCTCATTTATTCATGGCTTGTATTTTAAATAGTCCTATTTTTTGTTTTTGTTATATGTATACATGTGTGTTTATATATTAAACTGTGATAACAGATATTATTAGTGTACAGATTAGTTTTTTAGTCATTGATTGATATAAACATGGTGCGTGACTATAAATTCTTATTCCTTTTTTACTGTCTATTTTCTCATTAAACATGTTTTCTTTCTCATATATATTGTACGTGCGTGTGCTTGTGCACGTGCGTTCCCAGTGGTTCGCTCCAAATGTCCGTCCTACGTGGGAACTGAAGGGATTCTAGTGCAGGAGTTCAAACACGTCTTTAAGATCATCACCAAGGAGAACAAACTCAAAGGTTAGAACGTTACATGAGATTCTGATGTTTCTGCTACTACATCAAATATGTTTTATATCCCAATAAAGATCAACCTTTATCCTATAAATGAAAACAGATCAGATTTGTTCTTACATTCCCACATGTAGTTATGGACCAATTAAATTATAAAGGTCTGGTTAGCTCCTTTAGTTAGCTCTTCTTGTTAGCTCCTATAGTTAGCTCCTCTGGTTAGCTCCTATAGTTAGCTCCTCTGGTTAGCTCCTTTAGTTAGCTCCTCTGGTTAGCTCATCTAGTTAGCTCCTCTAGTTAGCTCTTCTGGTTAGCTCTTTTAGTTAGCTCCTCTGGTTAGCTCCTTTAGTTAGCTCTTTTAGTTAGCTCCTCTGGTTAGCTCTTTTAGTTAGCTCCTCTGGTTATCCCCTCTGGTTAGCTCCTTTAGTTAGCTCCTCTGGTTAGCTCCTCTGGTTAGCTACATCAGCCTGTGTGTATATTTAAACCTGTTTTTACGCTCATGTACATGTTGATAAATACCAGACTTTATTATGAACTGTTGATAAATTATATCACAGAATCTTTTCTAAATCCCATAAAATAAATAAATAAACACTGGAGATGGAAAAGAATGTAAGAAGTGTCTCCTGTCATGAATGGTTAAAGTTGATGTAAATAAAAGATTTAATCTGTAGTTAAAGAATTGTTTCCTGATATGCTCACGTTTTTTTTTTACACTAAAATGAAAAAAAACATGAAATTGCATGAAGTGTTTTTATTTATAAACCCTCAGTTCTCTGATAAATGAGATTTAAAAAAACAAAAACAAACGTGTGCGTGTGGGCGTTCCAGTCTGTGCTCTGTCATCATCTCATTGTGTTATTGTTGTGTTTAACTTAGTTGTTGTTCTGCTGAAGGTGTTCTCTGATTGGTGCTTGCTGCACATGCTCAGTGTGTGTTTTGCCATCCTGCAGTGATTCCAAAGAGGAACAGTGTGTTTGCAGTGGAGATCAACGGCTTCGTCTCAAACATCTACGGAAACAAGTTTGAGCAGCGAGCGAGTGAACGATCGGCCAAGAAGTTCAAAGTGAGAGGAACCATCGACCTCTGAGAGAACCTGGTTCTGGTTCTACACTGTGAACACTTTGTTCTGTGATTGGTGGAGTTTCTATCATCAGGTGGTCAGAAGCTCCGCCTTCTCCTTTCATATGGCTCCAATATTTGGACGGACACTTTTTTTAGTTTTTTGCTTCATGTTGCATTCACACATTTAATGAACACAAAACATTAAAGACGATCAGAGAAGAGTTAGTCTCACAAGATGACCTCATGACCTGTGTGTGTGTGTGTGTTCGTTTATAAACGTGACATTTATGAAGGTCACATTTATAACATTTCAATTTTTGACAAAATGTGGAAAAGTTTAAAGGCTTTGAAAACTTCCTTCTAACAGAACTCATTTTTTCTTTGTGTCTTGACTGACTTATTTTTTCAAATACAAAAAAAGTACTAAAATCTAATTTATTTTTTATATATAATTTATAGATTCAGGTTTTTGCCAACTAATATAATTGAACATGGGTTGGGAACCTGAGGGTTGCCGGTTCAAGTCTCATTGTGTACCAAAAAAAAAAAATGTAAGTTGTTCTGGTAGCTGGAGAGGTGCCAAGGCACTTCTCGAACACTGCTGAGGTGCCCTTGAGCAAGGCACCAAACCCAACACTGCTCCTTTCATTGGAAAGCGACTTTGAATACCCATAAAAGAGCTATATAAAATATGTATATATGATGTATAATAATATAATACTATTTTTCAGCATGTTTATCTCCTGAAATGTTTGGACTTACGACTGTCATGTGGTTTTTACATTGTTCACATCAAATCTGTGTTTAAACATTTACCATTCAATATCACGTTGATCAATGCTTATTGATTTTTTTAAAAATTATAAACTCTTACATTGTATATTTTAGTTCAATGTCATTTAGTTGACTAAAACTAGACTATAACTCATTTGTTCTTTGGTTATTCTGTTTTAAAACCAAATCAAAAAAATAAATAAACTGGTTATTTTGTTTTACTGATTTAAAACCTAAACAGCAAAAAGCAGCGTTTTTCTGTTTTGAAATTAAATCTCGTTTTGTTTGAGATATTTTGATATTTATGGGCAAATTAGAGCAAGAACTGTAGTCACTACCCCTGGTTTCCTCCACAGGTCTCCTCACACATTAGGACTGTTTAGGATTTATTTCACAGTTTTCTGATCATGTTTTCATTCAAAGCCGCTCATCGACTGTGAGGTTAGTGTGAGAAACAGTAGGGAAGGCAAATGTGTTTGTATAGTGCATTTATTTACACAAGGCAACTCAATGTGCTTTACGTGATCAAAAACTGCAACAGAAAATATTCAACAGCTTAAAATCATCAACAAACACATGACATCATCAACATGACCAAAAATCTCCATGTCAATCATACGCAGTAGAGAAAAATGTTCACATGTGATGATGAGCAGGTCAGGTGTTGGTCAGAACTCCAGGGGTCACAGTGGGGGACAGTCACTGCAGTGGTATCTGTCATTGTGTCCTTGGGCAAGGCACTTCACCCATGTTGCCTAGTATGAATGTAGTGTGTGAGTGAGTGTTGGTGGTGGTGGGAGGGGCCTATGGCGCACAATGGCAGCCTTGCCTCTGTCAGTCTGCCCCAGGACAGCTGTGGCTACAATAGTAGCTTACCACCACTAAGTGTGGAGTGAAAGAATAATGCATTAATTCTGTAAAGCGACTTTGAGTGTCTATGGCGGCAGTAGCTCAGTCCGTAGAGACATGGGTTTGAAACCGGAGGTTCAAGTCCCAATCTGGACCAAAAAACTGAAGTTGTTCTGGTAGCTGGAGAGGTGCCCTTGAGCAAGGCACCAAACCCCAACACTGCTCTGGTGCCCCACTCTGACATCTCTCCATTAATGTCCACAGGTCCTGTTTGTGTATGCGTGTGAGAAGTGCAATGTAATTAATAAATATTAAAGTAATTCAAATAAAAATAAAATGATAAAGTGCTATATAAAATTTTTTGTGTCCGGTCGTAAAACATGAAGCTTGTGTCTATAGTTTCTCTTGAATATCCAAATATCACACAAACAGAATATTTAATGTTTAAACAGAAAAATACTGCTTATTTGTTTGTTTTTTTATTTCTGTTTTGGTTTTAAATCAGTAAAACAAAATAACAACACTGTTTATTATTTTTGATTTGGTTTTAAAACGGAATAACCCAAGAACGAATGGTACATGGATTATGAAATAGTCCTGATGAATACATTTTCAATTTAACTGAAAGTAATTATAAGAACACTGTTAAGTACAGAATAAACAAGCGTCATTACTTACTTTCAGCGGGGAACTTTGAGTTATACAGGTGTTTCCAGTATTTCATACACCTTGTTTACGGTAAAGTTTCATAGAGGTGGGGATTGACAGGAAGTTGGCAGATAACAGTAGTTAGAGAACATTCTTCATCTGATGCTCTCAGTGATTACAATGGGAGGAGTTTCAGAGTAGATTCCCAGTCTGTAGATGATCAACGTCATGGGAAAGTTCCACTGTATCACAGATACTAACAGGGCCGAGGTCAATTATAATTATAATCACATTATTGATAAATAATAAATAATTACAATTAAAGTGTTATCGTAATTTAAAAATATGTTGCTATTGTAATTACATTGTAATTGAATTTAGATAATTGACTTTGTAATTGACATAAAAATTTGACCATTACATTAAGAAAAAAAATAATTGATGGATTTACTGGCTCAGACGCCCACATCAAAAATATTAAAACCTATGTATTCATTGATTATTGATTACATGGTAATCAATAGATAGGAAATAAATTAGATGATAGATTTTAGTTTTTAGTGTATTCTACAGCTTAGCATTAGAGATGCTAACAGGAAGCTAACACAAGAGGAAGATAAACTTTTATTATAGGTTAATTATTTCAGGCTCAATAATTGTGGTTAATTGTAATTTAACTTTAGTAACTGAGAACGTAATTGTAATTGACTTTATGATGATAGAAAAATAATTGTAATTGGAAAAAATGCTGGTAACTGTAATAGTTATTGAATTGTAATTAAACATGAGTATGGGGTCAATTACATTATTACAACTTAAATATGATTACGTTGACCAACATTTTGTCATAATATTCTTTCCCCTGAAAGTTAATTACAATTATGTTCTCAATTACTAAAGTTTAAATTCAATAATCACAATTACTGAGCCTTTAATAAATAACCATTATAATGACCAATTATGTGACTACAATTATAATTGGCCCCAACCCTGCTTAAGAGTGCTTACAATACAATATGAGATTAAAAATGACTTCCATCATGTGATATAATCATGGGAAAACTCTGCGACAGTGTCGTCTAATTTTTAATTATTCGGAGGTTCTGTAAATCTACAACTGAATTATCGTAGCTGGTGATTTACACAACGAGTCATGTTTTCATTGTTGTTTTTACTTTTATCTGCAGGCCAAATTTTGAGCATCTTAATGCCGGATTTGGCCCCCGGGCCTTGAGTTTACAGGTACTTTAGAACTTCCAATGTGGGTCCGTTTGTGTGTGCGCGTGTAAAAAGATACAAGTGTATTTTATTCGTAAATATAACGTAATGTTTTACGTCCTTCTCACGATTCTACGGCTGTTCTGTTTGTATTCAGTAACAGGAGGATGTTATGTTATAATCAGAGCTGATAACTGATCTATTATTGGTTTATTTTTGTTATTTTTTGTATTGTTGCCATAGTTGAATGTGATTATTAATCATTAATATCGGTTCTGCCAGTTGGACTGTTTATTGTCCAAATATCTAAAAGCTTTAAACTAAAGAAATGCCACACGTTGATTTTAGAGGTTTTTTTCAGTTTGATTTGCTTCCTTTGATTCATACTGAGGACATCATTTGATATTCATATGGCTAGTGTTTAAACTAATAACTAGTTATACAGAGGATGTTTTTGGATAAATATCAAATGCACACTATATTTTAAAGACATTGTTTTGACTTTGTAGATTATATTTGTTGTGTCAATGTTCACTGTTTTAGAAAAACCTACAGTAACACAATAGTCACTAGTCTTTAAGGAAATGCCAGTGTAGTAAACAAGGATAATAGTCGGTCAGCAACATCCCTAATATAAATATTATGTATAACCAACTCATAATAATAGATTAGTTAATTAATAAACTGATAAATTTGTTCAGAGTAATAACCCCCCCCTACAGTCAGGCTTGTGGGGCTCCTTTATTAAAAGTTTGAAACCTTATCAAGTAGAACCTGTTGTTCAGCAACTGTCTCTATTATCTATATTCATTAATTAGTTTTCATCACTTGCTAATGACTAGTTGAACTTTCCAGTAAAGGTGTTTGTTGTTTGTTTTTGCTTTATTTCCCCGAGTGGAGATGATTGACAGGTTGGCAGCGAACACTAGTTAAACCACATTCTGCTGAGCTCGGTAATCCACAAATAAACTGATAATGTTCCACCCCTCCACGTCTTTGGAACGTCCCACTGACTTTATTTGTGACTGTTGAGGTTGAGGTTAGGGTTAGTCACACACACAGTCTGAAACATGACGATGGACCAGCTGATGTTTGCTGCTCAGAACAAGGAACGAATCCTGGCCGTTGAGAGATCCTTCGTGTCCTCGAAGAAGCCTCTGTACAAGTCGAACCGTGTTCTAATCGGGGAGGGTCGGCTGAGGAAGCAGAGACGTAGTGGGGGGTCTCGACCCAAAGCTTTCTTCCTCTTCAACGACGTGCTCGTCTACGGCACCATTGTCGTTTATGGGAAATGGTACAAGAACCAGAAGGTGGTTGATCTGGGTGAGTCGCTCTCTACATACAACACTTCATAGAGGTGGGGTCAATTACAGTTCAATTACAATTACGGTGACCGGCATGTTCCCCCTTTACAAATAAATTACAATTATTAGTTTTCCCCTGAAAGTCTATTACAATTACATTATCAATTACTAAAGTTCAATTACAATTTTAACTATTTTTATTAATGTAGTGTTAATAAAACCTCCCACAGGAACCAAAGTGCTTCACTAATGATCTCATGTCGTTTGTATTTTGATGTGTGTGTGTGTGTGTGTGTGTGTGTGTGTGTGTTCTTTAGTTTTCCATCCAGTGTTTGTATTTAAACTAAAATTAACTTCTCCTCTGGTTCTCCTGTTTCTTGTGTTGTGGTCTGTGCATCACTATTATGGTTTACCAGGAACTAGTGCTATGGAGTGAAAAAAAAGAGCAATTAACTGTTATTTTTTTTCTTAGTGCGTTATTTTTCTGTAATTATTGAATTGCAATAAATGCGATATATCCCATCACTAGTGAAAACATGATGAGCTGATATCTTTCTTTGTTTACTAACAGAGGATTCTTTCTTTTCGTCCTTCCAGTGAACCTCCAGGTGGAGGATGTGGACGATGGCGTTACGATGAAGAACCAATGGTTGATGCGTACGCCATGTAAATCGTTCTACGTGGGGGCGTCGTCCCCTGAGGAGAAACAGGCGTGGCTAAAACATCTGGAGAGCTGTCTGAGCTCTATGCAGCAGGGCTCCGCCCACGGGGCCTCAGTGGACCTGGCCGTGCCGTGGGTCCCGGACCATGTGTCGGACGTGTGCATGCGCTGCCCCAACAGGTTCTCCTTCACACAGCGTAGACACCACTGCAGGAAGTGTGGCTTCGTGGTGTGTGGGGCGTGTTCTAAGCAGAGAGCCGTCATCACGCACATGCACCCCTGTAAGATGAAGAGGGTCTGCACCACCTGTCACTCCGCCCTGAGCACGGGGGTCCACCCCTTGAGGGCAGGGTCCCTGGACAGCGAGGAAGAGGAGGAGGTGAAGATGAACGGTGGGGGTGTGGCCTCTGAGGAGGATTCATGGGCTGTTTATGTCTACATGAAGCCAGAGCACATCATACCCACAGAGTGCACCTGAGGGAGGGGGGGGGGGGGGTCATAGTGAACATAATTAACAACATAGTGAACATAGTGCTGAAGTGTTTGGGACTGAGGGGGCAACCTTATCATCCTTTCATTGATTCTAATCCACTTGATTTTGGTAGCACAACATGCAACGTGGGAAGCTAATGTACAAAGCAGCGCCTTTGGGAACATTAGCCAATGAGAAGCTGAGTGAACTGATCAACCAATCACAGACAGTGTGAACTACAATGTTAAGACTGTCAACCAGGACCGATGACGAGAACTGATCCATTTCCAAAGACTCAAGCTCCTCCCAGTGACACTCAGGCTCCTCCCAGTGACACAGGCTCATCTCTGTGATACAGGCTCCTCCCAGTATGGACAGGCACTTACATCACATGATCAAAAGACATGGAGACAAACAAGTTGCTGGTTTTAAAAAAGAACGTCCTTTAGTGTTAGCTTGTGCAGGTTAACATGTTCAAGTTAGCTTGTGCAGGTTCGTATATACAGGTTAGCGTGTGCAGGTAACCTGATGTGTGTTCAGTGGTATTATTCATAATATTTAAAGATGTGTTTTTTAAAATGTAAGGTATGTTTTTGTAAATTGACATAAATGTTACATTTTCCAAATGTTATATGTTATACAATAAGTTGTTTGTCAGTAGCTGGTGAAATAGGAAGATAATAATTTCTATGAAATGTAATGAAAATAATTAAAAAAAATAAATTGTTGGATTTTGAAACTTAAACATTTGAAACTCTTTTTTAACAGAGCATTTCATCAGGAAAATGAAGTTAATCCAATAAAGAGAGAGACAGAAACCATGTGACCTGTGTGCCTAATTATCATAACCAATATTCACTTTGACAATCAATCAATCAATCAATTGTAACCCTTTGGCTGTCGTGTTCTGGGTGAAATCTTTCATTGATAGTTTTTTGTGATACATTTGTGATTATAACCACAAACTTACAGAATTGTAATAAAAACGTTTATTGCAGTTACTGTTTTCTGTGCATATTTTCTGATTCTTTTGTGACTTTTTTTCTGAGGTCAGGTTATAATAAGGCATAAAAATGTTGTTTTTATATTTTATTTTTAGATAAGACCCTAACTCTAGTGCAAATATGGTGCTCACACATAAACTGGGTCAAAATAAAGTAAGGCATGAACATGAGGACATTTTTTTTTAAAACATTAAAAATCAGAGGTAAGGCTACAGTAAGTCATAAAATTTTGAAAAAAAAATTCAAACATCTTGAAACGGAGGTAAGGCATATTATCAAATATTTCAAAAATTTTAAATTGAATTAAGACCATCTGACCCTAAAAACTACTGCAAATATGATGCACATACTTAATATGGGATAAGAATGCAGTAAGGTTCAAAAGATGACAAAAAAATTCACCCAAAATCAGAGGTGAAAAATTATTTATTTTTTATTTAATGGGTTAAGAATATCATAAGACCCTTAAAACTAGTTGAAATATAATGAAAAAACTTAAACTGAGGTTAAAATGCAGTAAGGCCTGAAAAATGAGGAAAAACTCCCATGTTTCAGAGGTCAGGTCACATGTGTTCATCCCTGCCTGTGATTGGCTGATCTGGTCAGATGTCAGAAGTGAAGCAGAGCTGGGTCTGTTAGAACTATGGAGAAAACTGAGAATTCATGGTGTTACAGTGACTTAGTGAGAATATAAATATGTATTTATTTATTTCAAGACAAGGCTATCATAAGAGCCAAAAACTAGTCCAAATATAATGAGAACACTTAAATTGGGGTTAAAATGTATTAAGGCATAAAAATAGAAACATTTTGGATTTTTTGAGTGGAGCTGTAATTGAACATGGATAATTGAAGATGTAATTGTAATTAAAATCAAAGGTCATGGAAACATTTCAAACAGTGTTTTTATTTTCCAACAATAATCAATAAGTTTATTTCCTCTGCTTTCCCACATTGAACACAAACCATGTCAGGATGTCCCAGTCAGTCATTAAAACGTCTCCAATTGATCCAGAATTGGATGTTCTACGTTCCTCTAACATCTAGAGTTTAAAACTTTATCTGTTAATGTGTGATGCTCCTAAAGGTCTGTTTATCTCTGAGACATTTAGTGATCCCTTTCCTCCTTCCTGAGTGGCGTGTGGTAGTCCTGTTTTGGCAACAGCAAGTGGGAGGAGCCATGTTTAACCATGGTGATCATTGGACCTTCAATGATGGAAGAAGCTGCTCCACCATCTGCTCCTTGAGGTCCAGCTGAAGTAAAGCTGTAGTGAGTTCAGATACAGAACTGTAGTGTCTCACTGAGAAGAGCCCTGGAGGAAGAAGAAGAAGAAGAAGAAGAAGAAGAAGAAGAAGAAGAAGAAGAAGAAGAAGAAGAAGAAGAAGAAGAAGAAGAGATAATTGTTGCAAAAATGATTCTGTCATATTTTTGTGTTTCTTACACATTTACATAAACAATAATTTTCTCATAATTATGACTTTCCATAGTGATTTTAATTTTTTTAGTAGTGGAGATGGGTTTACTGCCCCCTAGTGGAGGGGCGGAGCTTTACACACATGTGGATCTGCAGCTGTGTGTGTGTGTGTGTTAGGTTTGTCTCAAAAATAAATTTACACATTGGCTGATCCACAAACACATTTAAATATTTACACACACACACTACAGTATTTAATCATATGTTTTAGACTTGGTTTACCTGTGTGAACTGGACCAGGATGAAGGAGCTTCACACAGAACCTTCATCAATCCTCATCCTTACATTTCTTTCCTGATGAATCCACATCAACCTTCTCTGTTTTCAGACACTGACAGAAACTCTGAGAACAAAGCGAGGAACATGAGGACATGACATATTTCATTAGAACCTGGACCAGTACCTTAATGTCTGCTCTGGCTCCCAGTAGAACCACCAGTATGGTCCGTCCCAGTAACAGTGTCCCAGTGATCTGTAGCTGCTGACACCAGCGCCTCAGACGTCCAACGTAACGGTTCTCAGAACGGATGTGGTCCAGGAGGAGGACAGACACCCAATGGTCCAGGTCCTCATGATGTACCTCCTTCACGGAATCTCTGGACTCCTTCATCATCTGCACATACTGCTGCTGAACACATCATCATCATCATCATCATCATACATTTTTTAACTAGAATATTTGCATTCCCTGAAGAAAAGGCCAGTGAGGATGCAGGTGCTGGCCCGTGTCGCACTGAAATAGCTTAGCATTAGCATTAACCTTGCATTATCATAGCATTAGCTAGCTTTAGCATTAACCTACCATTAGCAGTAGCCTAACAATAGCAATAACCTAACAATAGCATTAGCATTAACCTAAAATTATCATAGCATTAGCTAGCTTTAGCATTAACTTAGCGTTCACATTAACTTAGCATTTGCAGTAGCCTAACAATGGCATTAACTAGCAATAGCATTAGCTAGAATTAACATTAACCTAGCATTATCATAGCATTAGCTAGCTTTAGCATTAACCTAGCATCCGCATTAGTTTCGCATTAGCAGTAGCCTAACAATAGCGTTAACCTAGCAAGAGAAGATAATCTGCTGCAATCTGCCCTCCCTCCAGGACCAGTACGCCTCCAGGATTCTGAGGGGTGCAGGAAAGGTTGTGGTTGACTCCTCCCACCCCTCCCACCCCGGTCATAAACTGTTTCAATCTCTCCCTTCTGGAAGGGACACAAAAACAGCTTCTTTCCCTCTGCCACCATCAACATGAACACACCCCCAGTCACACACTGACTGGTGTTTTTAATTGTTCATTAAAAAAACAGATAAAACACAATCCACAACATTGACAATCAAAAACCAAAAAATAAATAAATAAATAAAAACCAAAATAAATAAGAATTCACTCAAAACATACATTTCTCATGATTTTAAAATCAGGGTTTCAACCTTTTTAATAGTACACGAACTGCCGTAAAATAGGCCGACTGGATGGAGACGTGTTTCACACATGCGTTGAAAGGTTCCAAAACTGTCGAAAGGATTAGGCACTGACACCATTAACCAAACATTAGCCTAGCAAAAGCATTATCCTTGCATCAGTCTAGCAAATGCATTATCCTAGCATTAGCCTGGAAAAAGTATTATCTTAGCATTAGCCTAGCAAAAACATTACCCTAGCATTAGCCTAGCAAAAATATCATCCAAGCATTAGCCTAGAAAAAGCACTATCCTCGCATTAGCTTAACAAAAGCATTATCCTAGCAATAGCATTAACCTAGTAAAAGCATTATCCTAGCATAAGCATTAACATTAGCATTAGCTAAGCATTAACCTAGCAATAGCTTAACATTAGCAAAAAGGTTGATAAAGGTGTAAATGTGTTGAACGTAGTGTGTGAACATGTTAAAAGTTGTTTTAATAGATTGAAGGTAAAAGTGGATCTGCTGCTCTAGTTTAACCAGCTCTACACTAGAACTATGGGATCAGAGCTGAAATGTCAATGCAGTTTCACAAAAAATGTACTAACTCAAAACGTTTAACAGTTACAAATTATTAAAATAAAAGTAGAAATCTCTGGAACTTTCTGAACGTTTTGATCAGAGAGACGTTGTAGGAGGAGTTAACGATGATGGAAGAAAAACCTGAATTAGTGAGGATGCCTCCTACAATTACGTCATCAATTACCAATGTTTAATTACAAATCAATTACAATTACAGTGACCAGCATTTTTTCCAATTACAATTATTATTTTCTCCATGAAGGCAAGTACAATTACATTCTCAATTACCAAAGTTCAATTACAATTAATCACAATTACTGAGCCTGAAATAAATAAGCCTATAAAACGTAACCTTCCTCTTATGTTAGCTTTCTGTTAGCATCTCTAATGCTAACGGTTCAGTTTGAATTATGTAAATGGTAAATGGTAAATACATTTACCATTACATTAACCTATCATTAATATTAGCCTAGCATTAGCATTAACATTAGTATTAGCCAAGTATTAGCATTAACATTAGTATAAGCCTAGCAGTAGCAATAACATTAGCATTAGCCTAGCATTAAATTAGCATTAGCTGGCATTAGCGTTAGCTAAAGTTAGCATTAGCATTACATTAACCTATCATTAGTATTAGCCTAATACTAGCATCATCCTTACATTAGTATTAGCCTCGTATTAAAGTTAGCTTAGCATTAACCTAGTAATAGCATTAGCATTCAGACAGCTGAATATTTAAAAGTTGAATGGTTGAACAGCTGAAGCCACTAAATCCCAAAACGCTGAAATTCTCAATCCAAATTATTAGGAACATTTTTGAACAAAAAAATAATTTAAAATAAATAGGGATGTAACGATTAATCGTAAGGCAGTTAAAAATCGATTCATAGGTATCACGGTTGATATCGATTTTCTGAAAATTGAATCGCAGTACTTTTTTTAATCCACAAGTGTTGGCGGCGGGCGGAGTCTGCTAATACTTTCTTTCTGGCCGCCTTCTACTCTTAAATATGTTCATAAATGATCCCTTCCCCCTTTAGCACCGAAAGAATATCTGTAATATTACTTGAATATCTGTAAAAGTCACGTTTTTCCATTAGCTCTGTCTGCTAGCATAGCTTCTCTTCTTCACTGCAAGATATCTGCATGCCAACCGACCACTGTGTTACCAGCGCCCTCTGCTGGTCCAAACAAATATGATGTAAATCAGTTAAAGTCCAATTATTAAGGCACAAAATACATTTTCAGTTGCACTTTTAAAAGAAAAAGAACTATTATGCAGTTTTGCATTATTTATTATAGAACCAGAATTTAAATTAATAGGCTTCTTCTTCATTTGTATTATTCCTCTATTTATTTCATTCAAGATTTATTTTTAGTTAAATTGCATTGTTTTGAATAGTTTATCAAGGGATTCTTTTGACAATGAAAAATAAAAGGAAAATAATACAGTATTTTCTAGTTTTTTTCCCAAAAAACAAATTTGTCTACAGTCCCATTTTGTAAAATAAATCGTGAGAGAATCGTATCGTGAACCCAGTATCGTGAATCGTATCGTATCGGGAGTTGAGTGAATCGTTACATCCCTAAAAATAAATGAAAAATGTTACAAATCTTCATCACAGGGCGACCGTGGCTCAGGTGGTAGAGGGTCGTCTTCTGAAGTGTCCTTGGGCAAGACACTGAACCCTAAGTTGCTCCCAGTGGTCGACTAGCGCCTTGCATGTCAGTCCTGTCCCACTGGTGTGTGAATGTGAGAGTGATTGGGTGAATGAGCTGATATGTAAAGCTTTGAGACTGTTTCAGTGGTGATAAAGCTCTATATAAATCATGTCCATTTACCATCATCATCGTCAAATGCTGAGTTTAAACGCGCCATAATTGTAATTAATTCTCAATTATGTGAATACAATTCTAACTGAACCAACCCTGGTGCCAGTGTCCTGGGTGGGGGGTCTACCTGGAAGTCCTGGACCAGCTGGTGAATCATTGGTTGTGGAGGTAAAGCTGCAGCTCGTTCTAGAAGCTTCTTCCTGATGTTCTGACACTGAGACTTGGACAGAGCCGTAGAGGAGACGGAGATCTGAGGGGGGCATGAGGGGTAGGAGGGGGGGACGTGGAACAGCAGAGCCACTACAGGACCCTGGTCTCCTCCAGCATGGATGTTTATCTGGACTGAGAGACCTTCATCTGGAAGAACAGAACACACATCAGGACCAGATTAGATCACATTAGGGCTGGGCGATATACGATATAAATCTAGATATTTTAAATGAAGTCTGACCAGAAAGACAATTCTGGATTAAATCTGCTGATGCCACACAGTAGGGATGGGCGATATTGACAAAAAAATTATCCCAATAATTTCTGGTATTTATCACGATAACGATAAAATCACGATAAACAAAAAAAATTAATAAAAAAATCACAACTTAGTGTAAACAGGTTCTTTACAAACATAAATAAATCTGAATCCATCAACATTAGACACATTTAAAAAGGCTACAATAACTGCTGACTCAAAGAGTTCATGAGCTGATATTTTATGGAATATATTAGTGTATGTGGGTCACTCTATTAGTGTTATTGTATGTAATTCATTTATTTAAAATTATTTTCTAAAAAAAAAAAAGCACACGAAAAACAAAAATATCTCTATTAGCATTTTTACTGTTGATGAATCTTGTTTATTTATCTGATAATGAGTTACATAAAGTTATAAATAATAAATAACTCTGATTTCCTATAATTAAACCAGATCAAACTGATGATTCAGTATATTTATGTGTAATAATATCAATAGTTACATTAGTCTAATAGGACCAGCTTTGTCTGTGAACACGTGAAATATAATTAAAAAATATTGAGTTTCACAAATTGGGACGAATGAATAGTGACATTATTATTTATGCTAATATTTATTTTACACAACGTGTGACATGTTTAGTTTTTATTCTTTCATAAAAGTGTTAAATCTGACA
The DNA here is from genome assembly GCF_900634775.1 of Gouania willdenowi. NCBI lineage: Eukaryota > Metazoa > Chordata > Actinopteri > Blenniiformes > Gobiesocidae > Gouania > Gouania willdenowi. Next base: position 3,649,542 of record NC_041046.1, read on the forward strand.
TAAACAAATCTATGGTTCTCTGTGGTTTTATGACAGTTAGACGTGTTTTTATTTGGTCTGTTATTCCTTATATGGAGTGGTTAGCATTAGCTCTTAGCCCAGTCTGTGTGTCTGTGTTAGCTTAGCATAGTTAGCTTTAGTTGAGTTTCCAGTTCATAATGGTTGCTACAGGTTCATCTCTGTCCCTGTGTTTGTAGAACTTTAGGTGGATCTGATGGAGGAACTAGGATTGGTTCACTTTGTTGATGTTTATCTGGTTTTAACCCAGTAGTGGTTCATGATGTATCACAGCATAGTAACGTTCCGCTCCAGAGAATAATAAGTTGTTGACAACAAACAGGCAGTTCTTGTCTGTAGAACACGGTTTTCTATGGGCATTCTTGGCTAAATTCAGGGACAAATGGCCCTCGCTAATTTCCGACATAGGAATTTATCATTTATATTGTGGGATGACATTCTTACCAGTGAGAATGTTTTTCATGATAAATCATAAATGATAAAATATCGCACATTCCAATCACAAAGACTTATTTATTAACAGATAGTTACACAACATGTTCCTCTTTGGTATTTTCCTCCTCTAAGGGACAGCACGTGTGAGTGAGTTCTGTTTTGTGCCTTGTTCAGATGAAGGTCTGGGTTAGAGCACACTCAGTGATCATTTAACTGAGCTTTACATGTTCTGAGCAGTAGCAAAAGCAAGTATTTATATATATATATATATATATATATATATATATATATATATATATATAAAAAAAAGACAAGAAAACAAAAAGGATTACAACATACATATAAATATATAAAAAATAAATAAAAATAAAAAACACAAAACCCTTCATGTGTTAACGATCTGATTGGTCTTTATTCTAATGCTGACTTTAATGTTGATCATGTGACCCTCAAGTCAGATACAATTACATGTTGTGGCCCCGCCCCCTGTGATGAAAGTTATTATAATGTATATTATTTATTTGAGTGTGGAGGAGTATTTTTTCCACAGTTGTTAACTAAATTAAATTGTCACTAATAGATGATTTTTGTGTTTTTAATGAATAGTTTTAATAACTGACCGGACTGGTGGAGGATGTGGAACTCTTCGTGTCCGCAGTAGATCGATGACAGCACGGACACTTCCTCCAGAGCACAGGCCGATACTTCTCCTTCTCCTCCGGCCATGGACGCGTTTACAGCTCCATTAGCTTCACAGATAGCTTATTAAATATATAAAGACTGTTATTGGCCAACAGATTTTTAAACAAACCAACCATAATAGTCCGAATACGTTCTTCTTCTATTTCGTTTTGTTGGTGGTTAACAAACAACTTCCGGTGCATTTCCGCCACCTACTGGTTGGAGCTGGTTATGACTGGTTAGCGATGTTTATTTTGACAGCACATTTTGATTTAGTTTTAGTCAAAATTTAGTCATTAGGACTAGTTCAGTTTTAGTCAACTAAATTACATTTAGACAACTAAATATGTTACAGATATAGTCAACTAAAATATTCAGCATTTTATAATTAGCATTTATCAACCATCAACCTGACATTGGATGTTTTTAACAGATTTGATGTGATCATTGCATAAGATCACATGAGTTCTGATTGGATTTCGTCCCATGAGACACATTTATAGTTTCAATGTTGAAAATGTAAATATGTTTGGAAACAGTTTTTTTTACATGTATTTTTTATTTAGTTGATGAAAACTTTTATTGAACAAACTTGCCATACAATGTTTGCTGTATTTAATTTCCTTTTTGTTTCTCATTTAAACTGAACGTATGAATGTAGAACGTCTAACAGGCAGATTCTAACTGTCCCGCTTTTAAATCCATCATCTATTTATAGAACAAACCTCTATCTATTTAGAAATAAAGTGAACTCATTAACTGAATAAAATGAAGAATAAAGACGTGAATAAATAATAAAGTTACAATTCTTCTGTCGGAACATTTTTCTTCATTATTCAAATTGTTTTCCACTTGTTTTCTCCTCTCAAATATTTTTCTCCCACTTTAATCATTGGAATATTGTTCTGATCTAAGCCCTGCGTCACCTTTGGACAGTGTTGGGAACGTTACTTTAAAAAAGTCATTAGTTATAGTTACTCACTACTTGTTCCAAAAAGTAACTGCGTTAGTAACTGAATTACTCTATAATAAAAGTAACTCATTACCAAGGAAAGTAACTATTTGCGTTACTGTTAAAAAAAAAAGGTGCTCTATGTCAAATAATTCACTTTTTTTTGATGCGTGTGTCGTGAGGTGCTTCATTAAATATGAGTTGCTTACAACGGATGTGGACAAATTCTTCTCTCCTGGATATAATGAACACTTCACATGTACGTTCTTAACTTTTACCATAATTAATATAAAGTAGTGTTTGTGTCGTCACCTTAAAAATGACAACTTTTCATCACATTACTCCAAGCTCACCATCTGCTGAGTCATCACTGCTCTGTGTGTGTGTGTGTGTGTCGTGTGTGCTGGCACGTCGCCTTAGCCAATCATAATCGCTCACCTTGTTTTTAACCCACCTCCTCACTACATTGAATCAGAAGCCGGGGATGCTTTCGGATAACAGTTTATTCAATCAATGCATGTAACGCACTGTAATTAACGTTCAGTAACGATAACGGCATTGTAACGGTGAAAAAAGTAATTAGTTAGATTACCCCGTTACTGAAAAACAAACGCCGTTACCTAACGCCGTTGTTTTAAATGCCGTTATTCCAAACACTGCCTTTGGATGTAAGGCTGACAGAGATCATTGTTTATTTTTATTTGCTCTTCTGGTAAAACGGTTTCATCACACAAACTGATGGAGTTTCCCTGAGGAAATGTTGATCATTTACAATCTCTGTGGAGCAGTCTAGGACTGTGGAGCTCCTGTATGACATCATGAGAGCATCTATGCTGTCTATCCCACACACTACAGCAGTGTTTCCTAGTAGTATGCAATGGCACTACGAGACAAAGTGGAAAATTAACAAACAAAAATGTAAAAAATATGGGGTTTTGTAATGTTTATTTTTAGTTAAAAAGCAATATAATAAATGCCATATCTTTTTCATCTGTTGCAAGAACAAAGCATGCATAGTGGTTGTAAAAGATAGAGCGTTTTCATGGCACGTCATCAACCTGGAAGTCGCCATTTTGGAGATAAGCAGCTGGTTTACAAACAGCAACAAACGAGCAAATCCCGAAATTTGAGAGGAAATGGTGAACTACTGCTGTGTTTTTGACTGTGCTAATCGGTCAGACCATGAAAAACATGGAGTTTTATAGACTGACAAAAGTTCTAACAGATCAGGAAGAACAAGGTCTGTATTTTATAGTCAGTTGTTCTACATCAGGAGAGCAGTGACATGAGACTAGCTCAATCCAGCTTCAGGTAGTCCAGTTTGTTCTCCAGGGAGCCCGTAGAGGACATTTTGGATTTTGACTGTGGAGACAACAATGACATGACCTCTGAATTCCTCATCTCAGAAAATGAAGAGGAGGAAGACATCTTCGTCACCCCGGCTCGGACTGCAAAGCCCCCCACCCGTCTGTCATCTCCTCGGAAGGAGATGAGAGGAGCATCCCAGCTTCTCCTCTCCCCGGCTCGGACATGCTGGATGTTGGCAGACATGCTGCTGCCCGTCTATTCATCCTGTGGTCCGCCGTTGTGACCGAGGTGACCAGGTCCCGGTGTGAGGGGAAGTGCCTTCCAGTGACCAAGAGTACGGAAAAACAGCTGCTCCCCGTCTTCCCGGAGCTGCGGGATGAGGTAGAAAGTAGAAGGACTGGTCGTTTGGCAAAAAGCACGCGGTACCGGGTGCTTCATCCCTGGACTGTAATTCCATGGAAAGCCTGGGTCTGCTTTGCATATCCCCGCTGGAGCCGCTGGTCACAGCACACCTGCTCCAATGGCAGTCTGGAAACCGAGGCTGCCCGGCAAATCCGACTGCCTGCAGTCAGCCCTGATGGAGCTCTTCTACAAGGCAGCGGCACTCTCGGCCAGAGCGCTCCATGTCCTCTCACTGCTTATGGTGTACCAAGCGGAGCTATGTGACGACTTTGGGTTGGCTCCGGACTCAACCAGCTGGGAGGAGATGTCGGTGGTCAATCAATCAATCAATCTTTTATTTGTATAGCGCCAAATCATAACCAATGGTATCTCAAGACACTTTACAGTAGAGCAGTCTTAAGGATGGACTCTTCATTTTATGGATACACACATATGCATATATACGTATATACACATACATATGTATCCCACACCCAACATGAATTCATCATGGCGGCAAGGAAAACCTTCTGTTAAGCAGCAGGAACCTTGTGTGGATCCCATTCCTATGATGAACAGCCATCCACGTTATGCTGTGTTGGGTGTGTGCAGAGGAAAGGGTGGAGACAGAGTTGTTGAGACTCTGTAACTCCACACTGAGGATCCCACGGACCTGCAAGACAAAAGCCAGAAGGAGAACAGGAGCAAACACACAAGGGAAGAAGCAGATATAGAGGGAGTGTTTGAGAGAGGAATGGGACCCTCTCCGGTCCCTCTCTAACCTAAATGACCTCTCTCTTAACGCCCTCTCCAACCTCTCTCCAACCGAGCATGCCAGACCCCCCCACCGGCAGTCTATGCCTATTGCATCTTAATTATGAGCTATGAGCTGGTTCCTAACTAAAAGCTTTACCAAAGAGGAATGTTTTGAGCCTAACCTTAAAGGTAGAGAGGGTGTCTGCCCCCCGAACCGTGGTTGGTAGATGGTTCCAGAGAAGTCTGGCCTGATAACTGAAAGCTCTTCCTCCTATACTACTTCTAGAGACAAATGGAACAACGAGTAGTCCAGCATTTTGAGAGCGTAGTGTTCTGGGGGGATTGTATGGCACTACAAGCTCCTTGAGATAGACTGGTGCCTGTCCATTTAGGGCTTTATAAGTGAGAAGAAGAATCTTGAATTCTATTCTATATTTTATGGGAAGCCAATGCAGAGAGGCTAATACAGGAGTAATGTGATCTCTTCTCCTAGTTTTAGTCAGTACACGTGCTGCAGCATTTTGAACCAGCTGAAGTGTCTTAAGCGACTTGCTCGGGCAGCCTGCTAAAAGAGAATTACAATAATCCAGTCTAGAGGTAACAAAAGCATGGACTAGCTTTTCGGCGTCGCCCTGAGACAGGATAGATCTGATTTTAGCAATGTTACGGAGATGAAAGAAGGCAGTTCTTGAAGTTTGTTTTATGTGAGAGTTGAAGGATAAATCCTGATCAAATAGAAACCCCAAGGTTTCTAACAGTTGTGCTTCGTGCCAGAGTAATGCCATCTAGGGCAGTTAGGCTAGCATAGGTTTCTCTAAGGTGTCGTGGGCCCAGTACAATGACCTCAGTCTTGTCTGAGTTAAGAAGAAGAAAATTTTGGTCCATCCAGGCCCTAATGTCCTTTAGACACACCTCAAGTTTAGATAGCTGATTTGTCTCACCTGGCTTCATTGATACATATAGTTGGGTATCATCAGCATAGCAGTGAAAGTTAACAGAGTATTTTCTCATAACATTACCAAGGGGGAGCATATAGATACAGAAGAGGATTGGACCTAGCACAGAGCCCTGAGGAACCCCGTAGCTTACTTTAGTGTACACAGAAGACTTATTATTCACGTGTACAAACTGGTACCTATCAGATAGGTAGGACTTAAACCAGTTTAGGGCAGTCCCTGTGATTCCAAGTAATTTCTCTAATCTCTCTAGTAGAATATAGTGATCTATAGTGTCAAAAGCTGCACTAAGATCTAATAAAACCAGCACTGAGAGTCGTCCTTCATCTGAAGCCCAGAGTAGATCATTAGTTACTTTAACTAAAGCAGTCTCTGTGCTGTGTTGAGCTCTAAAGCCTGACTGGAAGTCCTCGAACAGGCTGTTGTTTTGAAGAAATTCACAGAACTTTCTCAAGAATCTTTGAAATAAAAGGAAGATTAGATATAGGCCTGTAGTTTGCTAAAGTGCTGGAATCAAGAGTAGGTTTTTTGAGAAGGGGTTTGATTACAGCTACTTTAAAGGACTGTGGCACGTAGCCTATTGATAGGGATATGTTTATTGTCTCCAACAAAGATGGGCAGACCAGGGGAACAACTTCTTTAAACAGCTTAGTTGGGATCGGATCTGAAAGGCAGGTCGATGGTTTGGAGGATGAAATAATAGAGTTAAGTTCCTGAAGTCCTATATGTGTGAAACAGTTTAGGTTAGGCCTATTTACATTTAATGGTACAGCAGGCCCAGGTGAAGGCAGGGAGTGGCTAATTTTATCTCTAATCTTATGAATTTTATGGTTAAAAAATGTCATAAAGTCCTCACAGCTGAGGGCTAGAGGAATCATGGGCTCAATAGAGCTCTGACTTTGTGTTAGCCTGGCTACAGTGCTGAAAAGGTACCTCGGATTATTTTTATTTTCTTCAATTAGTGAGGAGTAGTATGTAGATGGACTATGTCGTAAGGCTGTCATGTATTTACTATGACTTTCTTGCCAAAGTATTCGTGACTCCTCTGTTTTATTGAAGCGCCACATTCTCTCTAATTTACGGGTTGTTTGTTTGAGTGAGTGAGTTTCAGAGCTAAACCACGGAGCTTTCCTCTGACGTTTAATAGTTTTTTCCCTCAATGGGGCAATTGAGTCCAAGGTGGATTTTAGTAGACTAGCAGAGCTATCGACAAGCAGATCCAGTTGAGAGGGGTTATAATTAATATCATAGTTATTTATTGGATGGTGCACTGAGTTTAAGGCAGCAGGAATGGCCTCTTTAAATTTAGCCACAGCACTGTTGGACAGATTTCTACTTGTAACTATTTTATTGCACAGTGCGAGATCCTCTAGGATAATGTTAAAAGATATTAAAAAGTGATCTGATAGCAGAGGATTTTCAGGGTAGACTTTTAGTTCATTAATATCAAGGCCATATGTTAGAACAAGATCAAGAGTATGATTTAAACGATGAGTAGCTTCATTAATAGTTTGAAAAAAGCCAACTGAGTCTATTAGGGACATAAAGGCTGAGCTCAGGCTATCACTATCTTTGTCCACATGGATATTAAAATCTCCTACTATCAGTATTTTATCAGAACTGAGGACTAAGTTTGATATAAACTCAGAGAATTCTGATAGAAATTCAGAATAAGGGCCTGGAGGACGGTAAATTATCACAAATAAGACTGGCTGGCAGGTTTTTGATTCAGTATGAGATAAATTTAGAACCAGGCTTTCAAAGGAAGTGTAACTGGCCTTTGGTTTAGGATAGATTAGGAGAGAGGAATGATAAATAGCTGCTACACCACCTCCACGGCCTATGTCTCGTGGCATATGAGTATTTAAATGACTGGGAGGAGTGGCTTCATTTAAACTAACATATTCATCTTGATACAGCCATGTTTCAGTTAAACAGAATAAATCAAAGTTATTTTCTGAGATAAGGTCATTTACTAGTAGAGATTTGGATCTCAGTGATCTAATATTTAATAGAGCACATCTAATGCTTTTATGTTTTGGTGTTTCTAGATTTGAGATTTTAATTTTTTTCAGATTTTTATAATTGATAACTCTTTTATTTGATTTTATGTTAAAATCATTGTGAAATATGGGTCGGGGGACTGACACCGTCTCCATAAAATAATATTCATCACCATCACAACAGTTGTCATGGCGATGAACACAGCTATCATAATAGCAATGGGAGGGAAACTGTCCTAAGGCAAGCGCAGAGGGGCGTGGAGGACTCCACCTCTGTAACATGGTCTCATTCATGAGATGTCATAACAGTGACTGTACCATGTTTTCTGATAGTAGAGATGCTCCCTCCAAAGTAGGATGGATTCCATCTCTTCCTATCAGGTTCGGTTTTCCCCAGAAGGATCTCCAATTATCAATGAAGCCCACCTCGTTTTCTGGACACCACCTCGATAGCCAGCGGTTAAATGATGACATGCTATAGGCTATACATGTCATCACTGGTCAGATTTGGTAAGGGACCAGAGAAAATTACGGAGTCCGACATTGTTTTAGCATAAGCACAAACTGATTCAATGTTCACTTTGGTTGCTTCCGACTGACGACGTCGGGAGTCATTAGTGCCGACATGGAGGACTATCCTATCAAACTTACGATTACTCTTTGCCAGCAACTTTAGATTTGATTCTATGTCGCCCGCTCTGGCCCCTGGGATGCACCTCACAATGCCCGCTGACTTCGCTAGCTTCACGTTTCTCACTATGGAGTCGCCAATTATCAGAGTTTGTTCCCCGGTGAGTGTGTTGTCCTCACGGAGGGGGGAGAACCTGTTTGAGACGTGAACATGGTGGTGTCCCGAGCGGCTTTTTGACCTTCGACTATGCTTACCACGGACAGTAACCGTGACAGGTGGTGATTGACTTGTGCTTCCGGGTCTAATGCTGTGTGGATCAGGCCACGGGGAGAGTGATGGGAGCCATGGTCCTCTAGGAGCAGGCTCGCTGCCTGAAAGGAGTGACATCTTGGACATGCCTGTTGTCCCGGAGGGGATCTTTTGCTGGCCTCCATGCAGAAGCGCTGTGAGGCAAGGAAAAAGGACGATGAGGCTTTCCGCCTCTGTCTCCCCAGAAAGCCATCAGTGTTGTTGTCTCCACCTGCTCGCCGCAAGGCTTTCCTAGCTCCTCAGGGCGCACAGTTTAGGTCTCTTAAACTGTCTGTGCCCCGACCCCCCCCCCCAGCAGAAACACGGTTCTGCGGCCCCGTCTGCTTAAAGTTTGTGTCCCTGAAGGCGGGGCTGCTGCTGGCCCGCACTTATTCCCTGGCAATGTGAGGATGATATTGAAGCCCAACCCGGCTTTTGTGCTGAAGGTGTTGGGCTCATGTTCTCCTGTTGACATCACAACTTTCTCTACCTCACAGGGTGAGCAGCGGCCTCATTAATTGTGTTCGGTATGCGCTGTGCGCGTGTACGTGGATATGACAAGGGGTTTTAGGAAGAGCGATCAGCTTTTCGTCTCCTGGGCTCCGCCCCGTAAAGGCGAGCCTGTTACTAAGCGACGCGTGTCCCACTGGCTGGTGGAGGCAATTGCTTTGGCTTTTACGAGTCAGCAGTGGCGTAGCAAGGGTGCCAGGGGGGCCCAAGCAGGAATGCCAGCAGGGGGCCCTCTGTCGGCCGTTTTGTGCTTTGCGATTGTGGCTATGCTATCCGACAACAACGGGCAAAAAAACCTCTGATTAGATGACTATGTAATGTTATAAAATATACAGAAAATAATATTTTTGAGCAGCTTTTATTAAGAATAAAGATATATAATATGTAAACGTTTTTTTTTAAAGTGAACAGCAGCATTTTCAAACTTGTGCAAGTACTTCAAACACGTTTTAAAGTAGTATGAAATGTAAAAAATATACATTCTTAACTAGATAAACAATGGGTGCTTCTGCTTCAAGGTTAATATATCACAATGACCAATGTAAACTTTACATATCAAATGGTAAAAACAAGTAAAAAACAAGTAATAAATAAATTGACAAAATAAACAATGTGTTTATAGGTTCACACAGTGTCCATAGTTAGCACACAACATCCAGATGTGCACATCAATTTATTTTTAAAAGTTGTAAACAATAAATGTGTATTAAAAAAATGCAATTACAATTACAAACCCAGTATTAAAACAAAACTGTCAAATTAATTCTACAAAAGTACAGAATGAAAAGTATTAAAATTGTACACAAGTTCACATAATGCAATGTCTACAGTAAACAACAAATATTTCCACATGTGCACAACTTTAGAGAAAAAAACAACAATTAAACATAATACATGTGCAATAAAAAATAGTTTAAGTAATAAAGACAGAAAAGTGAAACATTGGATTTTGCTCCCATGTTCAACAACTACAAATGCTACATTAGCTCTAACAGTGGCGTTTTCCAGACTTGTGCAAAAGCGGTGATCAGGTCTTCCATATCTTCCTGTGCTCTATTGAAGAAACCTTCTTAGTGATCCTGAGTAAAAAGTGGAAAAATATAAATATAATTTAGTTATACATCAGATGACGAGACACAATTTTTTTTATAACATATTTACACGACTATGGCACTATCAAAACAAGTCCAACTTATTCAAGTTCAAATCAAATATATATCATTTACACTTTTTTGCCTGACATGATACTCACTAAGGGGGAGGGGCGCGTTTGCCTCAGCTAAGGGGGCCCAGTCAGGAAATTTGTGATGGCAAATTGTCACTGCAACTTGTCATTTTTGGGCTCTTTGTGTCAAATTTGTTGGCCCTTGGGGAGCCCCTGGTGGCTTGGGGGGCCCCAGGCCACTGCCTGCCTTGCCTAATGGCAATCTACACCTCTGTGAGTCAGGGTCTGCAGCTGCCTGTAGGCTTGCATGCTCATTCGACTCTGGATTGAACCACATCCTGGGCATTGTTTAGGGGAGTTTCTGTTCAGAATATTTGTCCGCGTGTGGCACGGGCGGTTCTCCTGTCCTGATCGTGTAGTGTGCGATAAGCTTGTCTGCAATACGGGAGCGACGATGTACCCTAGTGAGACATCAAAACGAATGTTATGAAAGAGAATTATAGGTTATTTGCATAACATAATGAGTAATATGAGTGAGATGTCTCACCAGACAGCCCTTCTTGCTCGCTGAGTAATAAGAGGTTTGCTTATTGAATGGTGCTGCATTCTACGCCCACTCTACTTTTAGTAGGCAGGACTACCTGCAGCGGATGAATACATTTCACCAACCAATCAGGAGTGGGGTGATGAGATAGAGCTTCTGAGATATGACATGGAGGTGTATATATGAGTGGGTGGCCTAGTGGTTAAGGGCGCTGGGCTTGAAATCGGAGGGTTTCCGGTTCAACTCTCACCCAGGCCATCACTGTGGGATGCTGAGCAAGTCCCTCAACTGATCCCCAGGTGCTGCAAAAATGACTGCCCGCTGCTCCTCAGGGAGGGGTTAAATGCAGAGGGCAACTTTCATAACTGTAATAAAATACAGAATATGACCAATAAAGGCAAAAGCCCTTATTTAATCTTTAATCAGAGAACCAGGGTTATCACTCATTCATTCCATCTTTATTCTAATCTATAAAGGCTTTTTTCATAGAAATCTGAGTAAAATGTTAAAGTTAGAAAAAGGAGGTACTTGAATTCAGAAATAAGAGAAAGTGGAACTTGAGCCAAAAAAGTGCGAGAACCACTGCTCTACAGTATAGAGTAGTTACTGTATATGATGATCTTTGACTGCTCTCATTACTTTGGCCCATAAAAACTCCTAAAGTTTTATTTGCACTTGTTTCAATTCTATCTCAGAACTTTAGTTAATTTAACACAAAAAACAAATGTACAGTGTGTACGCATATATCATAAATACGAATATTATGTATATTATAACAGTATTTACTATAATGTGTTAGAGACACAAATTATCTATCCATCCATCTAGACAGGAAATAACTTTTAAAGGGCAAGACTTACAAAGTACAGAAATAAAAATTAAGATTAAAAAAATATTTACAGTATTAACATGATAAACAATAATAGCTCTAACCCCCCCCCCAAAAAAAATCAAACAAAAATACACAAAAGTATTACAAAATACAGTACATATAAAAAACAACAAATAAAGAAACAACAAAAAAAAATGCACAAAATGAGACATAACTCACAAAACAGCTAGAATGACTCCAAAATCACACAAAAATATAACAAAAACACACAAAACGGATAATAAATACAATACAAATTAACAACAAAAAATACACAATATTAGTCAAACACACAAAACAACTACAGAAAATAAGAGAAAAACAT
>NC_041046.1:3666365-3773865 GCF_900634775.1 Gouania willdenowi
ATGTCAGTATGGAGGTAAACTCAGACTGTGACACTGGTCCCAGGACCATTTGAAAAAGTAACATGAATATAATAACACATGATCATGTGATCAACACATGCTAATTACTCATTTCATAAAACATACATATTTAACCTGTACATTGGTGGTTAAATGAATCTGTTCCCACACAATTAAAATCTGTATTTTCTTCCAGAAATAGTGTTTTTGTTGGTTTAGTTTCTTACCAGGGATTTAAAACTTAAGGTTAGTCACAGGTGGAGGAAAGTTGATGATCTGTAGATGTTGTAGGAATGTGCTGAGTCATTGTACAACGTGATTTATTTTAGGTTAATAAATTGTTATATCATGATTTTATTTGTCATTAATCATTAAATAACTATTTATTTCAATAGTTTTTTTAAAGCTATAGGGAGCCATTGTATAAGAGTCAAAGGGCCATATTAAGCCCAGAACCACAGGTTGCAGACCCCTGCTCTGGGAGAACCACAGCTGAACATCTGTCCTGGTATCATAGTCCATCAGTTCTGGTCTCTCCATGATGATTCTGATGAGTGTGTACGTTCTATTGCTGAGCTCAGCACATTCTTCCTTTTTACTGCTGCTCTCAATGTGAGCGTGAACTCAGTGATCGACTCGTTATGTCTGGCTCTGTTCATAGCGAACCGCGCTCATTCCAAAGGAGCTCATTGGTGTTTATGCTCAGTGTATTCACCGTCTCCTCATCTGCAGCACAGAGAGAGAGAGAGGTGCACTCAGCCGCTGCGTATAAAATAACGTACTCGCACAGATGCGACCAGATAAAATTTTCACGCGCACACACTGAAAATATACTCGCATATGCGACCATTTTGATCGCAGTCTCAAGCCCTGCTATGTAATGTGAACGCACTACATACTCATTTAGACACCACACTTAGTTTGAGGGGCGTACAGTGACTTAGTGTTTAGCACGTCTGCCCTGGGGTGGACACTTGGGTCCTTTCTGGTTGGAGTTTGGATGTTCTCCCCGTTCTGCGTGGGTTCCCTCCTGGTACTTAGGCTCCTCCCACAATCCAGAAACATGACTGTTTGGGTAATTGGAGTCTCTAGATTACCTGTAGGAGTGAATGTGAGTGTGAGTGGTTGTGTGTGTGTGTGTGTGTGTGTGTGTGTGTGTGTTGTCTGTGATGGACTGGAGCCCCATCCAGGGTGTACCCCCGCCTCGCACTTAATGAGGGACGGAGATAGGCACCGACTGACCCCCACCACCCTGAAATAGGACAGAGTGGGTCTGAAAAAGGATGGATGGACTTAGTACGAGTAATAATAATATGCAACAAAGAAGTGGAAGAAGCTGAAGTCAGCGCTTTAAAACATTTTATATCAAAGTTAAAGACTTTTTCTCTACTGCGTTGTTAAAATGTGTTTGTTGATGTATTTAAATGTTTTTGCTGCTGATGTTAAAGGTAGGGTAGGTGATTTTCAAAAGCTAGCTTGATTTTGAATGTTGCCTCCCGATGGCTCCGCCTTTACCCCCTCCCCTCTGTGCTCACTCACATGCATGCTCACAGCTGCTGCAGAAGAGGAGCTCAGATCATCACTTGTATTGTGTAGAAACGTTATTGTCTCATGTCTCATTCAGCAGTAATTAAACAATAAACTTTATCATTATATATGTCAAAAACGTGACTAAAAACTCTGTTTTAACTCTGTCAGTGGTGACGAGCTTTCAGTGTGAGCTCGTGCTTACGAGGGAGACAGGGAGACGTGATTGGTTAAAAAAAAAACGGTTTTTTTTTTTTTTTCCATTGGTTGAAGTTATTACAGGTTTACAGCTGCTACAGATGATGGATTTTCTTTGTTCCTTTTTCAGAGAACATAAGGTCTTAATTTCTGTCAGGACATAAAGACAATTTTAACCAAAAACTTAAAAAGTGTATCTAGAGAAAATTACCTACCCTAGCTTTAATGTTTTTATTGATTTTTAAGCTGTTGAATGTTTTCTGTTGCACTTTTTGATCATGTGAAGCACATTGAGTTGCCTTGTGTATGAAATGCACTTAATAATAATAATGAATTGGATTTCATAGACACTCAGAGTGCTTTACATTGATGTGTATTATTCACTACACACAGTGGTGGTAAGCTACTATCCAATCCAATAACAGAAGGGTTATTGGACGACTCATTCCACCTCTGAGCCACTGTCGCCCGTTAGTATGACATCATCAAAGCTCGACACATTTGTTTAGCGTGTTTTAATGTTCATGTGATAATCCAACATGTTTTTATATTTAACGCTATCAGGGTTCTATCAGGTTAATATAATGGTTCTATCAGGTTAATATAATGGTTCTATCAGGTTAATATAATGGTTCTATCAGGTTAATATAATGGTTCTATCAGGTTAATATAATGGTTCTATCAGGTTAATATAATGGTTCTATCAGGTTAATATAATGGTTCTATCAGGTTAATATAATGGTTCTATCAGGTTAATATAATGGTTCTATCAGGTTAATATAATGGTTCTACCAGGGTTCTATCAGGTTAATATAATGGTTCTATCAGGGTTCTATCAGGTTAATATAATGGTTCTATCAGGTTAATATAATGGTTCTATCAGGTTAATATAATGGTTCTACCAGGGTTCAGTCCATATTCCAGTGCAGTGTGATGTCCATGAATCATCTTTTTATCTGGTTCCTATGACGTGTGTCTGAACTATTCAGCAGATATTAAACAGACATAGACATTATGTGTCAGAGAAACACAATCAAGCCTGTGATGTGGAGGCCTGGGCTGCACAAAGACTGTGTGTGTGTGTGCGTGTGTGTGCGTGTGTGTGTGTGTGTGTGTGTGTGTGTGTGTGTGTGTGTGTGTGTGTGTGTGCGTGTGTGTGCGTGTGTGCGTGTGTGCGTGTGTGTGTGTGTGCGTGTGTGTGCGTGTGTGTGTGTGTGTGTGTGTGTGTGTGTGTGTTAATGGAGACAACAGGGGCTACATTGTGAAGCTGGAGTGCTCGTCAAACACACACTTACAGGAACAACGAATGCTCACACAACAGTTCTACTGGGAAATGACTGGACTATATGCAGGGACACGCCCCCTCACACTAATGCCCCGCCCCTTCAAATTACATCAAGTGCACAAAAAGGCTCAAGCTTTGAAAAAGTGTATTATTTTTATCATTATTATTATTTTACCCAGTCATATCTTTTCACGTCTTGTCCAGGATATTTTACAAATGAATGAAATTGTCCAGGTTTCCCAGGGACCCTGAACGCATCTTGAGGAATATGTTAAATATAAAGACTGTAACTCTTCTAATATTTGCTCTATTTATGAAATTCCAACAGTTTGTGGAAGCTAAGGAGTTGATTTTTAAAGCCAACATGGTTCTTTATGGTAAATTTACTCACGTGACAGAATCATTAAAAATGTCACTTTGTTTTGATCGTCACACACGAGGAAAAGAGAAGAGAGACTAAAGTCCAAGAGAGAGGGAGAGATTAAATGTGACCAAAAAACAGTGGATTTTTAGGAGGAGACATCTCTTTTTTCAATGATTTAGAGATTTTAAGAAGGTTAAATGAGATTTTTCTTTATTTAAAAATCAAAATATGGTCATTATTATTATTATTATTATTAGAATTATTATTATTATTTTGTTGCTCATGTAGGGCATCCAATTTTAAACTTCCCAAATTCTGTATCAGTTTACACATTTTGGTTCTGTTTCCTAATCTTTCTCTAATCAGACTCACTACAGGTTATTAAACTTCCTGAATACGGTTAATAGTTAACTATTGTCATTAATTTAATATTAAACACAGCAGAAATGCACTGAAACAAACACACACTGAGATTTGACATCCAACCGTTTGCTAACATGCTAAAGCTAACATTAGCCTCCCTGTTTTACAGTGAAAAATATGGTGTAAATGTGTGGTATTGCCCCTAAACATGTGGGTGAGGGTTTATTTGTGTCATATTTACATTTCAAAAGGGGAAGTTCATCATATTGCTACATATTATATCAAATTATGTACAAGAATTGACATTTTTGTCTCTCTGTCCAACTGTTTACGAGGACAAATTGTAAATGTGAGGTATTGTTCCAAAACGTGCATGTGAGGCTATAATCAGTGACAGATTGTAATTTCTGCTTGATTTTGTTAAAATAGTAAGAATAATAATGAATTAAAACTGCGGGGTGTTCCATAAAGGAGGGTTAACAAACTCTGAGTCTATCCATAAACTCTAGGTCAACATACCCCCCATG
Source organism: Gouania willdenowi (assembly GCF_900634775.1). NCBI lineage: Eukaryota > Metazoa > Chordata > Actinopteri > Blenniiformes > Gobiesocidae > Gouania > Gouania willdenowi. Next base: position 3,670,630 of record NC_041046.1, read on the forward strand.
GTAAACTCTGGGTATCTGATCCATTAAAGCTGGTATGAAATGGGTCAATTAACCCTGAGTATGTAAACCTTGGGTTACTGACGGGCACGCGCGCGATAAAAAGCCATCATCAATGGATCAAAGGTTAGACGAACTACCATGGTAACCACCCAGAATAGAGTGATTTATTCACCCTGATGGTGAAATAAGCCGGTGTTTGAGGAATATGATCCTGTTCTAAAGGTGTGTTCAGTCTTCAGTGACTATAGTGGCTTAAATCACCCGTAATTAGTCACACTTTTTGGTCACTTCATCACTTTATCTCTTCAGTGACGTGACGAGTGGTGAATAATATGAATAAAAAGTGTCATTTATATTGATTTTTAAACTAATATTGTCACCAGAGTCATCTCAACGTCCTAAAGAATGTCATAAAAAAGGACAGACGGGATGCAAACCCCCAACCCTATACTTCCAAGAGCAGCGTCAAAACTCACTGCGCCATCATATCTTCAAAGCTATGTGATCTATAGATCAAAATTTATTACAATATGAAACAATAATCGAGCCTTAAAAGTGTATTAATTTAAATGATCATCTCCTCCTTTATATTATCTACAGGTTCATATACAGGTAACTTTACTACAGACGTCAGTAGATGTTTTAATGCAGATCAACCTCTCAGTGTGTTTCACTAAATGATCTACATCTACAATGTTAGGAAGAAAACTACCGTTATCACAAAAAAAAAAAAAAAACGTATAGCAGCATAACATTAGCAATGATGTGAACACGTCTGTGGTGTGTGATGTTACTAATGTGTTTCAGAGAAAAGTGTTAAGGTTCATTAAAGTGTTCAGGTGGGCGGAGCCAGGTAGAAACCCAGGGTTTCTTTGATAAAACCTGTCAGTGACCAGGTTTAGTTCATGAACAATGTTGCCATGGTAACATACTCAGAGAAGAACATACCTCAGTTTAGGAATGAGATACTCAGAGTTTGAACATAACCTACTTTATGGAACACTTCTCTGCTGTGCAGCAATGGTCGGGGTCCTTAGGTAAAAAAGACAGTAGATGTTAGAGTTTAAAGGTTTTAAAATCCACTTATTAAGACTAGAATATAGAAATATACACAAACTGGATATGTTGCTAATTTGTTTTTAACAATGATTTATTGGCTCCATCTGTGGAAAAATTACATTTTTGCATTGACTCCAATTGTTAGCATGAATGAAATTCAAAATTAATAAATAAATGTATAAAATAAATTAAAAATCTGTTTTTCAGATGAAATTTTGACGTTTTCCCAAACATCATCTACAATGACTGCAAAACTTAAAAGTGAAAATGTAATTAGTAGAAATTCAAACATTTTAATGTACTGTATGCTAATTTTTTGTTAAATGATAAATATGTGTGAATAATATGTGTAGGACAGTCAAATAAATTAATGAATGAGTGGAGGTAGACATGGTAACAGATGGATAAAAATGGTTCAAAAGTGGCAAAAATGTGACAAAAAAAGAGTGAAAAGTGACAAAAATTGACCAAAAGCAGTCAAGAGTGGACAAAAAAATGTACAAGTAAAGAGAAACCACCTGGTATGTTGTGACAAAGGGTAGCTTTAATGAGCAAAATGTGGCAAACAATAGTGAAAAAGGGCTAAATGTGGAACAAAAAGAGGTAAAATGTAGGGGAAACGGAAACAAGTGGTATTTATTTGGCAAAAGTAGCTCATTAGGATGAAAAGTTGTCAACAGAATTAAAGAAAGGACAAAAAATAGATAAAAGTGTCAAAAACAACTCGCAAACTATCACGAAAAATAGGAAAAAAGGGATATTTGTTGGCAAAAGGAGCTGAAGTCTGAAAAAATGTCAGAACTTTTTGAAAAGGGCCAAACATTGACCAAAGTTTTGTCAGTGTTGGGGCCACATTTTGGTGAAAGTTGTAAATCTGTGGCACATCAAAGTGGGCCGGTCCAGTTTGCTATGTTTTTTTATTTTTATGAGTGAATGGAGGTTCAATAGTTGCAAAAGCGTCGCAAGAAAAAAGTTAAAAGTGACTAAAATGGATCAAAAGTGTGGCCATAAAATGTGCAAATAAAGAGGATGAAGCTGGTATGTCATGACAAAAGCTTTAATGAGCAAAATGTGGCAAACAATAGTGAAAAAGATAAAAACAAAAGATAAGAACAAAAAAAGGATAAAGTAGCTTATTTTAATGAAAAGTTGTCAACAAAATTTAAGAAAGAACAAAAAATGGATAAAAGTGTCAAAAACAATTTGCAAAAATGGACAAAAATAGGGAAAAAAATGATATTTATTGGCAAAAAGAGCTGAAGTCTGAGAAAAGTGTCAGAACTTTTTGAAAAGGGGTAAAAATGCATGGACAATATGAATATGACTTAAAATGAAGACATAAAGAGCCACATGTTGAGAACCATTGACTTCTAACAGCTTCTACGTGGTGTCACTGATAATATAAAATAGTGGACTGGTCTAGATAGAAAATGTCAGTGTGAGAGCATTAACCGTGTGGTGTAGAGTCAGGGTTTCTTTGTGGTCGTATTTCTTCTTTCACTTCCCTTTAGACTGAAACCAAACAAACATGATGAACCACTGGGTGCAGCTCTATGGTGGCTATTGTTCATGTGTCTTATTAAAGCCTCACTTACCTTTGAAAATACATTGTTGTCGTAGGAGTTCTTATTATTTTTCTTCTGCAACTTGCTTTGTCATTGAACTCCTCCTACACTATCAATGCAGCACTAATGACACGTACAGTATGTCATCTCATAGGGATTTATTTCATTGGACCAAAGCTGTACGACCTACCAGTAAAATGATCAGGAGGGGTCAAAGTTCATCATGTCACATAAAAATTAAAATATTGGCATTGAACAACGTTTCCTTTCAATGTGTGACCTTGACCTTTGCTCAAGGTCATATTTAAGGTCAAGGACAGGTTGTCATTTTTGTCACTTTATTCAATTATCAATTGCCAAATATGTATTTGCTTTACAAATACAGGTCTAGTCTAGTATTTTCACTATATTCACTTTTATGGAATGTACTTTTAAAGCAGCTGAGTCTGCAGTATCTCATGTGGTGGGTAAATGTCAGGTTGTGTGTGTCACAGCTCACTTCCTGTGTGAGTCTAAAATTAAACTGTATTAGGTGTGTTTTCTTATCAGCAGCAGAGGCTGTTGGAAGCGTTTCACAGTTTTTGCTCATGTTCTGTCAGACTCAGCTGTTTTCTAATGCTGACCAGGACTAAATAACTACAGTGAGTGGAAACTAAAACTAAAATAGTTTTATCAACACAATCTACATTTGACTAAGTGTGCATTTTAGTCAATGTTTGGACTCAATTCATGTTTTCATTCAAGTTCAATAATAATTCATGCATTTCATGATCTTTTCTTATCAGTGGTTCATGCAACAAAATATAAATATGATTACTTAAGTATTTTCTTTAAATAACTTTCACACAGTGCATGTTGCAGCTTTTTAGGAAGATATATTTTTGTAGACCTTTTTAGAGCACTTACACTCTGGCTCAAAGGACGTTCCTAATGGAAAAATAAAGTTCATTTAATTCTAATTTGAATTTGTAACTTTCCCATGAGAAGCAAAATATAATGAATTGTAGTGATGCACTGAACATTTGGCCACCAGATGAAACAGGCGGAGCAGAGAAGAAGTCCGTTTGGTTGGGATTCCTTCAACAGTCCATGATTACTCTCTAACTTCAGCCACCAGAACATGTCAGCACACTGTCTAGGAGAAAGTAAAGGTCCTTTAAGAGAGCTCTTCTTCTCTGCTCCATTGTCAACTACCAAACCTCAGAGTTGGAACTGACGCCCTCTGTGATCACAAACCTTTTTATTATTTATAATTGTTTTTAATCCTCTTTCTGTAAATAAAAGGTTTACATCGACATCTTTAACTTTTCCTGGTTTTTAGAGCAACTAAAAGCAGCACATGATGTTATTGTGACTGAAAAATCTACTAAATGATCTAAAAAGATGTTAAATGATCTAAAAATCAGGCTGAAAGTTTCACTCCAATAGAAAACAATGGGATGTTTACAGGCAATTCATTGGAATTTTGAAAGTAACTTAAAATAACTGTATCACATCCACTGAAAATAACACAAATAAAAACATTACATGGACACTAGAGTGGCACATTTCTGGGAATTTTCATAGTTGGAAACTTTCCGTGGGAAATAACTGGAAAAAATGGGAATTATCAAAACTGAATGTTGTCCCTTAGCAGGAATGTTTAATATATTTGGGAAACTATATATTATAGTATGATCAGTTTTATCATTACTCCCAATTTCTGATTAATTTCTATAAATTATTCCTATTAAAAGTTTATATTTTTGAATATTCCTGATGTAGGACACAGTCTGGCTGTGGACTCCATGGAATTACTGGACGTGTTTGGATCCTGATTTATTTCCTGTGTTCTTTCAGGAAGCTAAAGAAGATCCGTGCACACACAATAATCCACAGTTCCAGGGGAAAGCTGGCTGGCTGAAGAAAGCTCCGTGCAGGCTGTTGGCCACCTACAAGGAGCGCTACGTCAGAGTGGAGAGAACAGAGATGGTGGTCTATGAGAACCAGGTATTAAAGAAAGCACAGGACAGCAGTGCTTGTGTCACGTGCACGCTGAATACACCATAGTGTGTGTGTGTGTGTGTGTGTGTGTGTCTGACAGGACTTACAGACCTGTATAGAGAAAGTGGATTTGGAAAACTACGACCAATGTCAGGAACTAAAGAGTCGCTTTCAGAAGAAACACAGATTGATCCTGATACGATCGCCAAAGGCAGGAAATAAGGTGAGACACTATCATTGATCAGTTATGGTTACATTAACCAACATTTATTCCAACTTCAATTCAATTTAGGGTTATTATTTTACCCCTGAAAGTCAATTACAATAACTGAAGTTCAATTACAATTAATCACAATTACTGAGCCTTTAATAAACAACACGAATTAAATGTAACTTTGTGTGTTAGCTTTCTGTTAGCATCCCTAATGCTAATGGGTCAGTTTGATACACTAAATACACTAATAAATATTATCTATCATCCAATTAGTTTCTAATCTATTGGTTATCGTGTCAGGCTTCATAATCAATGAATATATTGGTATTAATGTCTTTGGTAGGGGCGTCAGAGCCTTTTTTCGAACCATACACCCCTAAATTAAAAAAATATATATAATGATCCTGAAGAGAAGTGACAGGTCGTGGGAGTAATTATTAATGATGTATGTATGGTTTACCAGGTTTGTGTTTAATTCATTTGTAATTGACAGTTTTCCCATTCGTCAATTCATTTTCAATTACGATTACAACATGTTTTTCAATTTCAATTAAAATCATAATTGGAATTAATCGTCAATTACGTGATTACAATTCTAATTGACCCCAACCCTGTAAACTGTGAACTGTTCACTTTGACTTCTTATGAAAATGTGTTTGTCCTTTTTTTGGGTCTATTTTCAGTTCATTTTTACATCGACAAATGTCCAAAATTTGTGTTTTATACTGTACAGATGTTCTGTGTGTATTAAAGGTGCTGAGGCTGGTGTGGGAGTCACTTTGTGTGTGTGTCATCAGGCTTTCACTGTGTGCGACACAAACTCCAGGTGTTGTGGTTGAATGTGTGTGTGTCGTTACACATTCACTCATTCACTAACACAGGGGTTCTCAACCTTGGGCTCAGGACCACATTTGGGGTCACAGGACACTGTGAGGGGGTCACCAGATGCTTTCAAGAAACTAGGAATATTTTCTGAACAATTTGAGCCCATTTTTGCTTATTTGTACCATTTTTCTGCAACACCAAAACTCACCATATTTTAACCTATTTTCATCACTTTTTCTTGCCATATTTTTGCTACATTTCTCCTATTTCTGACACGTCTACATCACATTTTAATGACTTTTCTACATTTTTCTACTTTCCAGACATGTTCAGCACTTATAAACCATTTCTACCACTTTTACACCTAATGTCACATATATTGACTCATTATTGTCACTTTTAACCTCTTTTCAACATATTTCATCATTATTTTTGCCAATTTAACCACATTCAACATTTATCATGTCCATTATTTGCCAGTTTAAACTAATTGTTCCAATATTGACACTTTAAACCCTTTTTCTGTCTGTTTTTATCCACTATAATTTATAACTTTTAACCAATTTTAAAATCTCATTTCACCACATTTTCCACCATTTTTGGTCACTTTGAACCATTTTATTAGTGATTAAAACCAGTATTTCCATCTTTAAGATGACTATAATAATAATAATAAACATTCCTGGATAACAGTGGATATTATTCAGATGAATAAATAAATGTGGTTATCACAGATTCATAGAACAATGGACCATGGGTACTCGCTCTCTGGGACCTTTATTTTGGGGGTCGTGGTCTGAACAGGTTGAGACCCACTGGTCTGAGAGTGTAAAGCTATAGGTGAACAGTAAATGATGCTGTGTGTGTGTGTGTGTGTTGCAGGTGTGTGACATTAAGTTCCAGACTCCCTCTGCAGAGGAGAAAGAGGCGTGGATCAGAGCACTGCGTGACGGCATCAACCAGGCTAAGAACAAAGTGTTGGATGAGGTAAAGTGTGTTCACGCCTCCACATTCCTCCTCTGAAGGTTCCTGTTCATAGTGATCAGTGTGTGTGTGTGTGTGTGTGTGTGTGTGTGTGTGTGTGTGTGTGTGTGTGTGTGTTCACAGGTTAAGGTTGATAAGAGCAGTAACTTAGAGCACGTCACTAGAAGCAGACCCAGAGGAAACGCCAACCGACGACCTCCGACCAAGATCCACATGAAGGAGGTGTGTGTGTGTGTGTGTGTGTGTGTGTGTGTGTGTTCTGTCTACAGTCTCTACTGTATCTGCTGCCTAACGTCTAAAAGTCTTTGAACCAACGTTGTTCCTCTTTATGTTCAGGTCAGCTTTGTTTCCTCTGCTGCTGTGTTTCTATATGAAAACAAAACTTAATCACAGATATGGTTTTTACACTCTCCATCAGTGCTTCTCAAAGTGTGGGGTGCACCCCCTGGTGGGGAATAGATATATTACAGGTGCAAAATAATAAAAAAAACTGCATCAATGCATGATAAGATACTTGTCAGTGTTTATTAATTAACACGTTAACTTGCCCAGCATTGATCATTTTTTAATAATTTCCATTATTTTCACTTATACTCATTGGGTGTTTGATTGAGAAACTTCTATTTGTCTTTATTAATATCTGACACAGTAATAATAATAATGAAGGTGTGAACTGAGAGCAGAGAGTTTACACATTTCATTTCCTCATCTTTTATTAATCCGACTCATTACAGATCACATGGTATTTAACGTTCAGCTGTTTGCTAACATGCTAAAGCTAACATTAGCCCACTTGTTTTACAGTTTACAATATGGTGGAATTGTGTGAAATGATCCCTAAAATATGTGTTTGAGGGTTTATCTGTGTCATATTTCAGAAGGTGAAGTCCATCATATCACCTCATTTTACGTCAGATTTTGTGCAAGAATTGATATTTCTGATTAAAGGACATTATCCTGAGTATTTGTTCAGATTAAAGTTCTTTGATATTATCTAATAATGGTAATATTGTCTCTGTAGGTGGCCGTCGTATCATCTGAAGGTCTGCTTCGGTTGGATCTGGACCTTGAGGACGCCTACATGCCCAATGGGAGCCATCAGACCAGTACTGGTTTAAATGGCATCAGTAACGACACCATCGTCTCCACGTCTCAGTCAGACCTTAGTGGACATTCAGAGGTTCACATGGTGACCAATGTTGAGAAGCATGAGACTGGAGCTCCTCCAAAGATCAAAGTTATTCCTATGCCTCCAAAGAAGAAGTCAGAACCTCAGGAGGAACCTCAGGACAAACAGGTAAACAGGTGTTTGGATCAGGGGCCAAAAATAAAGTAGTTTGATCTTTTGTGGGCCACAGACTTTAGGTTGGAAAACAATTATTTTAACATTAATGTCCAGAATTTTAGACTTTACATGACGTATAAATGATACTTAAATCATTTAAGGCACTGACAATATCTAGGCAACAAGTGTCAGATATATTCTCTTTTAAACTTCATTCATTTTGTGACCATTTTTTATTTAATTTCGGGAAATTGTTTTAAATAATTTCAGGAAAATTGAGTTCTTTGAACAATTTGAGATTTAAAATTGAACGTTTGTATTTAGAAGGTACGGAGCCCCAGACATGCCACAAATTAATACAGCGTCTGTTGTAAACAGGAAGTTACGTGTTTTTTTCCGTTGTCAACCCTGTCGTTATTTTATCTTATATATTTCTACAACCATCCGTTGGCTGAGTGCTTAATGTTGTGGTTGTTGCTTCATTTTCTTTCTCAATGACAGAGGATGGATTGTTAGCGTGTCCCTCAGAGCCTCCAGAGCTAACTAACTAACATGGATACGACCCGTACAGGCTGGAGGAGGAGCTCAGGTTTCTAACTGACCAACCATAGACTGACTGAACCCTATGTAGTGAAGAAGTGCTTCACCCATACTTAATATTTAACCCCCAAATTAAATCAAACAAGGAACCGGTGCTCACAGCAGACACCGCCCACCGTCCTGGTCCCCCAAGGAAAACGAGCGCTCCTCCCTTTTCTACTGCTGATGGACTCAACCATTCATACAACTCACGATCACTCTCTGATCTACTGATCACTCTCTGATCTACCGATCACTCTCTGATCTACTGATCACTCACACCCATTCGACCCATAAAGAACATGAGACGCACTCAGACCAGCAGGAACACGTGCACACAGGCACTGACAGTGACGTGAACACATACAGCCTATACACTTGAGTGTAACACACACACACACACACACACACACACACACACACACACACACACACACACACACACACACCCAACCAACTGTCACACAAGCACCAACACTAAACTAGCTAAAGGGGCTGAGACACTGCCCCCTGGTGGAGGGATTCACCCTGTCGCCCCGTTGAAGCTATTTAAAGTGTTTTTTTTATTTTTTATGAGACATATTGTACACACAGTCGCTAACCACCAGGAACGTAGTATTTCGTGGCCACAAATTAGTATTTTTTTTACCATGTCATGTCTGGGGCTCCGTAAGACGGGCTGAGATATCTACGAATTAATTATCTGGTCATTTGGACAATAATTAGGCCCAAGCACCACGAGCTGGTGAAGGTTGTCTTGCTCTCATAGTGGCCACACTACGAGGGAAGGGGCGGAGCCTATGCGAACGCCACGTGCCCGTCAGTGACCAGGGACCCTTGTCATGTCATAGGGAACACTTCCGTTGCGGCGGAAACCCGGTGGCCAGGAAGTGTCAGGTGAATGCATTTACAGAAACGAACACGAATGCAAAATGGCCACAACGGAAGTGTTTCTGACGGACCAGTATTACAGACGGACACGTTTCTGGCGGATGTTTTTAACCCACCAGAACAGAGAAGAACAAGAAGAAGACATTGAAACGCGTGTGAAAGTAAGTGAAAGTTGATCAGGATACTCTTATATTTTTCATATCAGGCTATCATATCATAATACCCGTCAGACTGTAATACCGGTCCGTCAGAAACACTTCCGTTGTGACCGGTTTGCATTTGTGTTTGTTTCTGTAAATGCATTCACCTGACACTTCCCAGCCACCGTACAAAAACACAAAAAAAAAGTTTGAGAACCACTGATTTAAAGGGCCAGATTTGGCCCCCAAGCCTTGAGTTTGACACACAACTGTATGTGAATGTTTAACAAACATCAGCCATTTAAACTTGTTTCTTTTTCTCATTGAAGGTCCCTAAAGCTCCGCCCCCTCCAGCTCAAGAAGCCAAGCCTCAGGCCTGCTCTGAAACTGAGGTCACATGGGCTCCATCGCTACCTGCCAACAAGCCCCGCCCCCTCCACCGTCAGCCCTCTGAAGCTGATGGAGGAACAAAGAGTGACATCATGAGAGAAACCACAGAGGAACGCAGCTCTGACAGCTCAGACACAGAGGGGGCGGAGCCAATTAGCAGCAGGCCTGAGAGTGAACCTGACCCAGAACAGGCTCCTCCCACCCAGGAAGTCCCTGTAGAGAGGAAGTCAACGAGCAGTGATCAGAGCTCAGAGGATGGGGGCGGAGATTCAGACCATGAGAACATCTCAGCAGCTTCTAGGTTTGAGATTTATAAACGCAGCAACGCTCTGTGTTCCTGGGACACGAGCGTTCTCGACGCTTTAAAACCATCAGTGAACAAACCTGTGGTTCCTTTCAAACCTTCATCCAAGGCCAGGTCGGCCTCCATTGGAGACCTTCTGTCTGACAGCATGTCTAAGCTGAGCAGTGTGGTGTGTGTGGAGATGGAGGAGACCAGTGAGCTGCTGAGTAGAGTGACCCAGGCTGAAGGACAGAACATAGCTGAGGACCTGCTGACTGAGGCCATGGAGAAGCTCAGAGTAGCTCAGTATGTCCTCACCAAGGCCAACACACTCACACCTACACACACCTCACGCAGCAGGAAGAGCTGGTGACCTGTGATGATGATCAGAGTCAGTGGACCGATGGGATCAGATCTTTAAAAAGCTCTGCCTGAGTCTCAGTCTGCTGCAGTTCACTGAGCTACTACACACACACTTATCCACTGTTCAGATTAAAAGGGAAATTATTAATTTATCAATTAGTAACTAATTGAATTCGTGAATTTAATAGTTCATATCACAGCTGAAAACTAATTCATTGATTTGTCAAAGGCCTTAGACACAGATGACCACTCTATCATGCTTGGTAGGCTCAGAGATGTTGTTTAGTTTGGTTTTTAAAGCTGTTGCTCTGGCCGAGCACAATCTGTGAGAGCGGAGGGCTTCCTATCTGACCCCCCGCCCCTGTCCAAGGCTGTGTCCCAGGGTTCCATACTTGGTCCAACATTATTTGGGAAAGTCACATATCTATCTGTACGCAGACGATACCATTCTGTATACTTCTAGTTCTTCACTGAGCACTGCTTTTGCACACCTTCACCTTCTCCTAAACACAAGCAAATGGATGGTTTTTACTGTGAACTCATTTCTTTACCCGCTTAAAATCTCCTCACTGAAGGCTCAGGAATCAGTTTTGTCTCCTTTAATGTGCACATGAACACTCAAAAGTCAAATCCAGGATTGGTTTCTTATACCACTATAAATCCTCTTCACCCACTCTGATAAACATCTGCTGGTCACAATGACAATTCTCGTGATCCAGGATTATGGTGACATAATCTTACCTGGTGTCATGTATCACACCAGCCTCTGGTGCTCCTTCCGTACCCACCACTGCCATCTGCTCTCAGTAGTCAACTGGCTTCCTTCTCTTCAGTCCCGTAGATTGACTCACTGGTATCAGTTTATTTACAAAAACATCTCTGGGAAAAACCATCACAGTTCATCTCTGTTTCTGCTCAGCATGGATAACAGTGGTCACAGTCATCACATTAACCTGCTCGTCACATTCACCAGCCGTTCATCATTCCAATGTGCTGCCCCTAGTGGCTGGAACCATTTACAACAGAAACTAAAACTCAGTTCCTTCATCTCGACTTCACAAATCTGCAGCGAACAGTTCTCTGTTGTTTTTGCTCCCAGCCACCAAGTTGTGTTATTATGTTGATGTGTCTCTCCACTGTCTTTTATCGGTCTCTATGTTTTAAATGTGCTTTTTAATCTCCGGCCCGGGTCGTCATTGTAAATGAGAACTGGTTCTCACAACTGGCCTTACTTAAAAAAGAAGAAAAGCTCCTTGTAATACAAAGAGTAAGTAAATATCTAGATGATGATATTATGATCATCTACAGTCAGACTTGGTACATCCTAAAATAAATGATGGAATTAAAGCCAAACTGAACACAGTTTACAGTATGTCCCTGTTGTCAGTCACTTTTACATGAACTACAGTATGTGTTTGTTTAAACGACTCAGGAATGTTCCTCACAAGCTTCAACAACAATTCTAAAATGAAAGGTAAACTCTTACTTTTAGAATTTCTTTAAACATGTTTGTACGGCTTGGCCTGCAGAACGTATCGAATAGCACGTACCACATTCCAGAGAGTTCAGTCAAATGACTCGGTTCCACTGAGTAAAAAAAATGGGGCCCCCGGTGGCCCCCGTGGCACATACAGCGTAGTGGGCCTTATTCATATAAACGTATGTGTCAATGATTTGGTACCACCAACTGTCACAATATTTGATTCACAAATAAATGAGAAAAAAGGGGTGGGGTGGGGCCAGGCAGAATCATAATCTACTTTGAATTACCTTTGAAATGATATATCACACGACTATGTTCCCATAAATTTGGAAAATACTGGAAATGGGGGGTGGGCCTCCTACCCCATTTAAAAAAAAAGGGCTCCGCATGTCTCCTACTCATTCAGAGTATTCATACCGAACTGCATTCCTATCTAACGAAGGAGTAGTCATTTGACACGTACGGGGTAATGAGCCCCATTTATATATTGGTATGTGCCAATGATTCAGTACCAACTGTAGATACCAAATATCAGCCTGATCCGTTCATGAATAACAGAGGAGTGGTGATTTTAACTGGTGATAAACACAAGAAGAAGAAGAAATCAATAAAACAACATTGTTTTAAAGTTTTCAGAGATGAGAATCATCTCTACAGAGAACTCAGATAGAAACATGTTAAAGTTTATATTTTAAAGTTAGAATGTTTTCATCCATGCTTGATCAGGTAGAAATGTATTTTTGTTTTTTTATTCATTAAAACATCTTTATTCTTCTTTATATGAGATGATTTTGTCGTTATGTGAATAAAAATAAACTGAATTGAAACTTTTTTCACTCTGGTGTCACAGCAACAGATCAGAGCTGAATAAACTCTGGATTTACTCTGGATTAGATAATCCACAAAGATAATGCACTAATCCTTTTTTCTCCCTTTTCCCTGAGTTTTCCCTGTCAGGATAAATAAAGAAAATGTTGGCTGTACTCGTGCACAGCAGAGTGGTGCAGCGTACAGACTTACTGTATATACTGTATGAGGAGCAACTTATGTGCTAATGTTATTTATCTAACCATACATAATGGACTAAGTAATTATAGTTTGAGTTACTAAAAAAAAATCAGGAATCAAACCCTACCTTTGATCATGAATTAATTAACTACAATTATAATTGTAATTTTACAAAATATGTTTCTGTTTGAATCATTATTGAATTGTAACTGAGTTCAGATAATTGACTGTAATTGTAATTGACATGGAAATTCTATAAATACTATCAATTACAATTTAATTAAATACTAACCTGGAGAACCATGTTACAGTTGTATGTCTCACACACGTCTCCCATTTTAAAATAATATAAATATGGTATAGTGACACAAAAAAGGCTCAGACGCCCACACCATAAATATTAATACCAATACATTCATTGATTATGAAGCCTAACAAGGTAATCAATAGATGAGAAACTAATTAGATGATAGATAATATTTATTAATGTATTTTACAGCTGATTTAAGACATGGGTCAAACTGACCCGTTAGCATTAGAGATGCTAACAGAAAGCTAACACAAGAGGAAGGTTACATTTGGTAAGACTTATTTATTAAAGGAACAGAAATTGTTATCAATTTCAATTTAACTTTAGTAATTGATAATGCAATTGTAATTGACATTCAGGGTAAAAATAACAATTATAATTTGAATTGTAATTGGAAAAAAGGTTAGTCACTGCATTTATAGCTGAGTTGTAATAGAACATGAATAATTGAATATATAATTGTAATTAAAAAAAATGTAATTGACCCCAAACCTGACAAAAATACAACCACACAAATCAACTACAAATAATACACAAAAACAACAAAACAAATAAACAAATGACAAAACAACAAAAACATGTTTTCTGTGTTAACGCTCTAAATGGTCATTATTCTAATGTTGATCATGTGACAGACTTCATCTTCTGAAATGGAAATACGACACTTGTTTAGGGACAACATCACACATTTACACCATATTTTCACTGTAAATCAGGTGGGCTAATGTTAGCTTTAGCATGTTAGCATATGGCTGGATGTCAAATATCATGTGATCTCAGTTTCAGGGCATTTCTGATGTGTTTAATATGAAACAAATAAGAATAGTTAAATCCAATAACTGTATTAAACATGTTTGGAATGATTTGAAAAAGTTTAATAACCTTTAATGAGCAGTGACGTGCCGTCAGGGTAGGCAAGTTAGGCAGTGCCTACCCAAGGGTGAATTGATATTTTGATTATTTGTTTTAATTATAATATAATTATAAATTATTTTCCATTTCCAATAGCCTACAGTTTCTATAAGTTTGAAAGTGTCTGCATTTTGTGCATTTCATAGCCCAAATTACTAAACAGCGCTATTTTCACTTTGCTGTAAGGCAGAGGGAGGCCACGCCCCCTCCCAAAGGCACGTTGCTCCTCTGCCTCCGTTCCCCATTGCGTGTTTTTACGTGTTTGCACATACACAGTCAGGTCCCCAAGATGACAACCATTTACGTACAAAGGCAGCGTAGAGAGCTGCCTTTGGACGTAAATGCTAAACGTAACTTCACAGTGCATTAGTGAATTGATCCCATGTGACCGCTGCTGTTACGTTCTCTAGCTAGTGGGCGGGATAACACTACAGTCATGATGACAGCGCTCGAGATGATAGAGAAACTTTCTTTTTAGGAAAAACAACATCTTTTAAAAGATAGAGACCAACACCTGAGCTACCAGACCTTCAGCAAAGATAAGGTCAGAACATTGTTGGTACTTTCTACAGTGAATGGAACAAAAGGAAAGATTTACTTTGTGGATGCTCCTCACTGAGGATGTTCTGAGTTGTTGTTGTTGTCATTTTCTCCATGTTTCTGTGTTTCCAACACAAACAACAGATGTGCTGTCGTGTCATGAGGTATATGTTGTTGGAGAGTATGGAGGCTATATTAAATAATGTTTATGTTTCTTTAATGGTGTTTATGATGTTGATTTTGTTAGATGATAAATACTTGTTCATGTGGATCTTGTTGGGTTTTTTCTTTCTTATTATGAATTTTATATTTTGATAAGTGCCTTGAGATGATTTTGTTGGAAATTGCTTTATACAAATAAAGTTGATTTGAATTAACACTTGCCAGCAGAAACATATGAAATTGTCATTGGTGGTCTCCATTTGCAACGTGCCTACCCAGCCCTAGTGGTCACGGCACGTCACTGGTTATAAGTCTGATTATAAGAGAAAGATGAGGAAACAGACATGACAGAAATGTGTACACTCTAAAATGGAAATGAAAAAAAAATTAAAACAGAAAATCAGAGGCTCTATAAAGGTTGAAAATGCAACACAAATAATTTATTTTATCATGTCATGGTTTCATATATTCATAAGTAATATTGAATCTGGATGTTCTCAGTCGTTTTCCCACTAAAGCACATTTGCAAAGTCATTTTAAATCATCTGAGAGCATCTCGTCTTTAATGGAATAAAACGTAGAGAAAGAAAGAGGATCAGTTCATTGTTCTCCATTTAAAAAGTAGAAACAAAGACAACGTTAGAATGTTCTAGGCCAGAGGAGGTTCAGGGCCTTTGTCCATGAGGAAAGGAAGAGGACTGACGTCAAAGAGGTGCAGAGAGTTAGCATGGAGCCACAGTTAGCAAAGAGTTAGCATGGAGCTACAGTTAGCATGGAGCAACAGTTATCAAAGAGTTAGCATGGAGCTACAGTTAGCATGGAGCCACAGTTAGCAAAGAGTTAGCATGGAGCTACAGTTAGCATGGAGCAACAGTTATCAAAGAGTTAGCATGGAGCTACAGTTAGCATGGAGCCACAGCTATCAAAGAGTTAGCATGGAGCTACAGTTAGCATGGAGCCACAGCTATCAAAGAGTTAGCATGGAGTCACAGTTAGCATGGAGCCACAGCTATCAAAGAGTTAGCATGGCGTCACAGTTAGCATGGAGCCACAGCTATCAAAGAGTTAGCATGGCGCCATCTTGATTTACAAAAAATCAAGCGCCGCCTCCAGACCAATCAGTTCTCTTAAAAAATGACCTGCCCATTGTTGGTGCAGATCTGACAGCTGAGTTTAGGAAAGACAGTTATTAATTATAAATTAATCCTTTCATTTAATGATGACATCCTTTAGGAAAAGATATAGATTAATATCTGATGGAAGAAATAATAAAGGTAATAAAGGGAAACTGATCAGAGCGCTGTCTGTTTATTATCATATCCAATGGATTCATATCATAAGTAATTTTATGCATTCACAGAATCAGTGATTCACTGCCAGCGTTGCGTCTTATTATTAAATCCCTTACTGTAACATGCTGTATAAGAAGTATCATTTAATTTTAAAGACTATCCCATCAGACACAATTTTACTTTTTTAAAGATCACCTAAACTATTAAATATCCAAACCAAAACTCTCTACTTTAAAGTGGACATATCATGTTAAATCCACTTTTTTAGCCCTTAAATGCATTTTGTTGTATATTTAGATTGTTTAGAAGTACAGAAAAAATCTAATTAATCTCTTCAGGTGCTCAGTAGATATCTTTATATTCTGTTTTACTCATATTTTTCAATCTGTTTAGATTTTTCTATTCTCTATTACGTTTTTTGAACTATTACATCACAGTATTTGCAGAAGAACTGCCATATTAGTTCATCAACTCCAGGTCCAACACTTCGAGCAATCCGCCATTTTTATTTCTGGCTTTTATTTTGTAGTCCAAGCTCCAGGATGCAGAAGTTACGAGAGGATAAGTCAAAATGTTGGGTTGTTGGATGTAGTAACCCACACGCTTCATTACACCGTCTCCCAGCATCAGAACCTTTTCAAAGTGTCTGGTTGAGTTTTATTTTTTATAGAAATGTACCACATCTGTGGATAAGGTCATTTTAGTGTGTGTGAAGCACTTCAATGATGACTGCTTCATCAACCTCCACCAGTATAAAGAAGGATTTACAGAAAGACTTTGTCTGATTGAGGGTTCAATTCCTTCTGTCTTTGGAGACGATGAACAGAGCACTTCGGTAAGCTGTAAATAACACTAAAAAGTGTGATGATAAGACGTCATTGTTTTGTTAGCATTAGCAGTTGCACCGTCTTCATATGTTAGCGCTGTGTGCTCGTTTTAGATCCTTGATGATATGGCCTACGTGATTTAATTTAAGTCTAAAGTTTTCATTAGTTATTTCATTTTGACGTTTTTGTCTTTGAAAAGACTGTATTAAAATGCATTTCGTGACGTTAGCTTGGCGCTAGCGTTAGCTCGGTGCTTGTGTTAGCTCACTTGTTAGGGTTCTGCAGGTTCATCATCTTCATTTTCATCTCGCTCCACTGGGTCAGACTCTGGCTGGAACATGTAAGGCTGGATGGACAAGTCTAACGTTGTTGACATTTTATAAATAACCTCTGAATAAAAAGTTTATGCTCCGCTACATAGCCGTATCTCTTCTATCAAACTACAAAAATGGCCGAGCAGGGTGGAGTTGAACCGAGTGTCACCTGAAGAGGGGGCGGGGTATGGAGTGTCTCATTTGCATTTAAAGAGACAGCACCAAAACGAGTTGTTCTCAGAAACACATCAGAAAAGGGGTGGAGCTATAATAATGAGGAATTCAGACCCAAGCATTTCAGTTCTGCTTTATATAGACCATAACTGTATGATTTATATGTAAAAAGGAAGGATTTAAAACCATGATATGTCTCTTTTAATGTTAAATTGTGTAAAACTAACTGATAATAAACATAAGAAAATACATATTTTTTCAAATAAAATTACTTTCACCATATTTCATATTTGCCAATTTAACCACATTCACAATGTATTATGACAATTTAAACTAATTGTTCCAATATTGACACTTTGATCCCTTTTTACCACTTTTTATGTCTGTTTTTATCCATTCTAATTTGCAAGTTTTAACCAATTTCTGTGGTTTTTAAAATCCCCTTTCACCACCTTTTCCATCATTTTTGGTCACTTTTAACCAATTTTATTTGTGATTAAAACAAGGATTTCCATCTTTAAGATGACTATAATAATAATAAACATTCCTGGATAACAGTGGATATTATTCAGATGAATAAATAAACAAAGTGTCTATAGTTTCAGATCTGGACCTCAGACAAACCTGACTATAGTTACGACACTTCCTGTGTGCAAATAAAGGCCAGATTTCAGCAGATCTTAGTTGTGACATAAAGTCTTCTGAGTGCTGTATTATATCTTTTAGAAACTCTGTAAACAATGAACAGTTTGAGGTTTAGGAGGAAAACTAATTTGAAGCTGATCCAGGAATTTAAATTTATCAGATAATACTGAACAAAAAGGTTGTTTTTTTTACCTCCTGCTGTAACAAAAATATCTTTCAGTAAAAAATAAATTTGACTTCATGCTCATTACATTCATCACTTCAACGTTACTTCCAGTTCAACATGTACTAAGCAACTTCTTACAGTAATAATTATGAGCAATGTGTGAAATGATGCTCCCAAAAGGTCGCTGTTCTGCTTACAGAACACAAGCTGGTTCCTAATCTATCGATTTGAAACAAGTCGTGATTTCTAAATAGGAATTACTCAAAACATTCATGTGTGCACGCAAACGCACACACGCGCATTTTTGCCTTCCTTTTTTGTTGTTGTTTGTTATAAAAATGTCACTGTTAATTTGTCTCTCTGCAGGTGAGGGACACAGCTGTAAGGTCTGTTGTAACACTGAGACCCACACTATGAACAAAAACAGCTCAGGAGCTTTTTTATCGGAAAAAATGCAACATCCTATTAAAGAGAAATATAACTTATCCTAAATGTTGTTACCTGTATATCTGTATAATTGTCACGATTATTCACATGAACAAAACAGGTTGATTTTAAAATAAATGGTGCATTTAAATGTGTTGGTTGTGATTTCACCCCGCCCCTCATTGGCCAGTTTAGGTGATGTGATAGGTCACGTGATTAAGACGCTACGTACTTGCACTTCTGAATACAGAGATTCCTAAACCACGTCACGGACTAACTCACCCTAACACTAAACTATGTTACAGATGAATTAAACCTAACACTAAACAACGTTATGGATTAACTCACCCTAACACTAAACTATGTTATGGACAATACTGCCAAATAAATGCTTTAATGGATACTTTTGGTCTTACACAACATGTGACTGGTCCGACACACACTCAAGGTCACACTTTGGATCTGATTATCTCTAAAGGTGTTGATATCTCTGCTGTTGATGTAAGAGACTTAGCTCTATCTGATCATTTCTGTGTCTTTATTGACCTAGAGACTGTAACATATGTTCCCCCTAGTTATGTGTGTTTAAAGAAAAGGGACATAAATGACAACACAAGTGCACAGTTTATGGAAGCCATAGCAATGACACCAACATTGAGTGGTGAGACAGTTGATGATCTTTTGGATGAGTTTAATACAAAAGTCTGTAATGTCATAGATGTGGTGGCTCCAATCAAAACTAAGAGAAAACCAAACACACAGAAAACACCTTGGAGGAGGACTGAGATAATGCAGAATTTGAAATCTGACTGTAGAAGAGCTGAGCGTAAATGGAGATCAACAAAACTCCAAATTCATCTAGAACTGTACAAAATAAGTCTGTGAAAATTCAATGATGGCTTGTTCAAAGCAAGGCAGCAATACTTTTCTGAAATTATTGCCAAAAATGTCAACAACTCTCACATGTTTTTTTCTGTAATTGAAAAGCTCACAACCCCCCCAGATCAGATAGCCCCTGAATTACTGTCAGCTGGAAAATGCATTGAATTTTCTGTATATTTCAATGAAAAAATACAATCAATAAGGTCAAACATCAGAACAAACCAGCAAAATCACAAAAAGCTTAAACAGCTTCAACCACTGAGGGAGGAGTCAACTACAATGTTAGAGTTTATTACAGTGAACCCAAAAACAATAGAGGAAACTGTTCAGCAGCTGAATCCATCAACGTGTTGCCTTGACACAAAACCCTCAAACTTTTTTAAAACTGTTGTAAAGTCATTTATCACTGATTAGTGTCAGATAATTAACTGCTCATTCCAATCAGGCACCGTACCAAAATCCCTGAAAGTAGCTGCTGTTAAACCACTGGTAAAAAAGAGAACACTGGATGCCTCTATACTGGCTAACTATAGACCAATCAGAACCTTCCATTCATGGCCAAGATCATTGAGAAGGTGGTCTTCAACCAACTGAGTCAATTCTTAACATTTACAACAAAATATTTGATAAATTTCAGTCAGGTTTTGGTTCTCATCACAGCACAGAAACTGATCTGATCAAAGTGATCAATGACATAAGGTTGAACACTGATTCAGGAAAAGTATCTGTTCTCATTCTATTGGATCTAAGTCTACATTTGACACTGTAGATCATACAATTTTGTTGCACAGATTGTAAACATGGGTTGGACTAAATGTTAAAGTAATGGTTTAAGTTCTACTTGGAGGATCAAAGTTATTTTGTAAACATTGTAAACATTGAATCTGACAGATTACCAATGTCCTGTGGGGTTCCTCAGGGATCTGTTCTTGGACCTCTTCTGTTTAGCCTTTATATGCTTCCTTTAGGACACATTTTACACAACTGTAAGGTTGATTATCAGAGCTACGCAGATGACACACAACTATATCTATCACTGAACCCAGATGACTATGGTCCCATTGAGGTGTTGTGTGACTGTTTAGAAAAAGTAAACTGATGGATGAGTGAAAACTTCCTTCAACTAAACCATGACAAGATGGAGGTGATTGTCTTTGGTAACAATGAAAAGAGGACTGCTGTCAGCAAGTATCTGAGTCTGGATCTTTAGAAGATAAAGACCAAGTCAAAAACCTTGGTGTTCTGATTGACTCAGATCTGACATTCAGCATCAGATCAAATCTATCACAAAAACATCTTCTACCACCTAAAGAACATCTCCAGAGTGAAAGGTTTAATGACTCAGAAAGATCAGGAGAAACTGGTCCATGCTTTTATCTCCAGCAGACTGGACTATTGTAATGGTCTTCATCAAACATCTACAGATGGTTCAGAACGCTGCAGCTCAGGTCTGAACCAGAACAAAGAGGTCAGAACACATTAGTCCAGTTTTAAAGTCTTTACACTGGCTCCCAGTCAGCCTCAGAGGAGACTGTAAAGTTCTGCTGCTGGTTATAAATCTGTGAATGGGTTTGGTCCAGAATACATCAGTGAGATGTTAGTCAGGTATGAACCCAGCAGGTCTCTGAGATCTATGGACACAGGTCAGATAGTGGAGCCCAGAGCTCACAGTAACCATGGTGATGCTGTGTTTAGTTGTTATGCTGCAAAGAAGTGGAACAAACTGCAGCAGAGCTGAAGTCAGCATCACATGTGAACATTTTTAAATCAAAGTTAAAGGAACTTTTTTTATCTACTGTGTATGATTGAGAGAGATTTATGGTCATGTTGATGATGTCATGTTTTTGTTGATGATTTTAATTGATTTTACTGATGATTTTAAATGTTCTTCTTGATTCTAAACTATTGAATGTTTAATCATGTAAAGCACATTGAGTTGGATACATATGTATGTGTATATACGTATATATGCATATGTGTGTATCCATAAAATGAATAGTCCGTCCTTAAGACTGCTCTACTGTAAAGTGCCTTGAGATACCATTGGTTATGATTTGGCGCTATACAAATAAAAGATTGATTGATTGATTGATTGATTGATTGAGTTGCCTTGTGTATGAAATGCGCTATACAAATAAATTTGCCTTGCCTAACCCTAAACTACGTTATGGACTAACTCACCCTTACCCTAAACTACGTTATGGATTAACTAACCCTAACCCTAAACCTCCAGCTGCCAGAAACCCGGACCTGAAACTGACCACCACAAGAGGAAAACCTCAGCAGCAGACAAACGGGACCCCCTCCAGCTGGAAGGAAGCCCTACCTGAGTCCGACCTCAGCCTGAGAGGATCTACCAACTCTGCAGTCTGGTTGACTTGACTGAGGCCGCATACCTAACGGTGACAACTAAGGCCTTAGTCAATCAGATAGTGAGTATACGGCCCCCCTGGTTCTGATTCTAGGACAGCACTCAGGGTGTGGTGGTCTTGAGCTACAGGACCTTATTCAAAGCTCAATTTTCTACGAGCTATAGCCTCGCTCATACAACAGCCCATTCTGCACTACAAACAGACTAATTTGGAAAAACTACCCCCTAAAAAAAAACAAATGATCTCCTTCGAATATTTCTCTTTTTCCCTTCAAAACCAACTCCACCCTCTAACCTGACTTAGGGGTTAGACCGAGGGTGCACCGACACCTAGACTCATCTTCACCTATTTTTACTTCACTGATTCCCTGGACCAACTAGTGACCAGGCCGTTAATCCAATTGGACGTAGGATAAGGTAAACCATCCTCTGACAAATATTTAACTAAATCAGGCCGTGGATGCTTTCTTTCAAAAAACTAACCCTAAGGCGTTTACGAGACAGAAAATGGCGCTACATGCGAGAGTTGACGTTCCCAGCAGTGCACACTCGACCAGAGCATGTGTGGAACTCATGGATAGTGTAGCGATGGGTATGAGATAAAACCATAAAGAAACGGGGAACGTAGTGACACTCTGCATGTCCAGGAGGAAGAGGAAGCTACGTGTGTGCAGACTGACGGCAGAGAAAGTAGGAGGAACGCCAAGATACAGTAAGAAATACATTCAACTCTGACCCAGATAGATAAATAATAATAATTTTATCATCAAAAGCCCTGTCTTAGTGTTTTTTATTTTATTTTATATAAGGAAACAATGTTCAGATGTTAGAGTTGTCACTAAAGCAAAAAAAAAAAAAATAGCTTTAAAGTCACAAAGGCTTTTTTCTCAGCTTTTAGCTCTGAAACTGAAGATTTGTGTAAAACTTGCTCTATTCAACGGCTGATTACGAAAGAACGAAACGAAAGTAGAGGCTTCAATCGTTCAGAATCTGGTGTCAGATTTCAGATAGTCATAATAGAAAATATTCTGTGGGTCTTTAAAATCAGTCAAAATGATCAAAAACGGCTGGTACTGAATGAGTTAATGTACAAGACTCAATACATGTGATTCAATATGGGAGACACACTTTGACATGGAGGGATAGACTTAATGGCAGTTTTAAATCACTATGTTATACAACAGGTAGGAGAGGATAAAGGGATACATAAGGATTAAAAACATTTAAATGTCCAACAACATTAAAAGTCTCTAACAATGATACTTCACCTTTGCTGAATGCTTAATGCATGCACACTCCCGTGGCGACCAGTGGGTGCCGATTTTGTCGGGAACTAGATTGGAACAGCTCCGCTTTGCGGTGGACATTCCCTAGTATCCGAATAAGCGCGCACTGATCACAGTGTTTGTTCTATGTTCCAGAGTTATGAGTCTACGGACCACCCACAGTGTTCGCTATGTTGTAAACGCACTCTGAGCTGCTACGGGAAGCAGGAGGGTCAAATGTCATCATGCTGCTGTGTTCCTTTAAAACTTTACTTGGTTTTCTTCTGTGAATCTTTGAATTTTATGTTACTTTTTTATTTCCTAGTCACTGTGTTTATAGACACCTAAAATATTTGTATACAGTAGCCTAAATATGTTATAAAAATAGTTGAAATCAGTAGAAGTAGTCAGCGGTTTTTTTTTTTTTTTTTTTTTACAATTCTACATGTTTTAAGGCTGTAAAACCCCTCACCACACACTTTATACACTTTTTTCAGACAGGAATGAACATTTCTCTCTGTTTAAACTCTCTCAAAGTTCAAACCTTCGTAGATTTTAAAACATAAACCTGTTTTCAAACATACAAAACTATGCTGACGATGATGTCACGTTAACAGACAGGTCTGTTCATCCATTCAACCATGGAGTAGAAGCTGTGTGACCACCACAGCTGTAGGACACGCCCCTTATAACCAGGACTAGGAAGGATTAGGTGTGGAGGAGAATCAGTGAGGAGGTGGTAGTAGCAGGTAAAAGTTCTCTCTGTAGCACTGAGCTAGCATAGCATTAGCGGCTAATCACACCAGCTTTTTTCACTGGTGGTTTATGTTTATGAGGAGAAAAAGGAGCAGGCAGTGAAACTCACAGAGTTGGATGTGTCTCTGGTGGGTGAACACAGCATTAGCCAATCAGAACACAGGACACAATGCGCATTCATACACTGTAAAAAAATGCATCCAAAATTGCACTGTAAAAAAAAATCCACAAAACACAGAGGCCGCGAAAGTTGAACCGCGATATAGTGAGGGACGACTGTATTACATACATTTCATCGAAATTTGGGAATACTGTAATGAAAACTTTGGCCCACTAAGGGGTGGGAAGTAAAAGCAGTGACTCCTAACATGAGTATTTTGATACAAAAATAAGCTATAATATATATAGATATATATGGAATATTGAAGTTTTCTATTTTGTCAAAATAGAAAACTCGATATATCTTGAATCTCGATATATCGCCCAGCCTTAGAAGCTGCCATTGTAAACTTGGTTTTGGAAAAAATTAAATTGGATTATGAGAAATTCAAAGCCACATCATCCAAGACAATGAGTCAGTCTGTCCTCATTGGCTTGTATTCTCAATGAAACAACTTTATACGTGCCTATGAGGGAAACGCCCCCAAAAAAAACAAAGAGCTCAGATCAACATGTGGATGTTATCGTAGTACTGAAAATGGACGCTCATGCAATCCCACGAGTTCACCTTCACAGATGAGGCTGGTTCAGCCTCGCCAAGACCTGACGAAGGCGAAGAAACGTCATTGGCCACAGAGCCATTATAGATGTGGTGGGAACATTACAATATGCACTAAC
Source organism: Gouania willdenowi (assembly GCF_900634775.1). Classification (NCBI taxonomy): domain Eukaryota; kingdom Metazoa; phylum Chordata; class Actinopteri; order Blenniiformes; family Gobiesocidae; genus Gouania; species Gouania willdenowi. Next base: position 3,695,561 of record NC_041046.1, read on the forward strand.
GCATTGTGTCCTCCATCGCCATGCCAACCTTGGACCAGCTCATATTCTCACATTTCTGTTTTAAACAACATTCTCATACCACCAGAGTGTAGATATTATTCAGACCATCTGTTACGACCCATACAGTGTAAAACAGGTTTAATGAGTTAAAGGTAGGTTAAAGGAATGCTATAAATACAAAAGAAACACAGAACAAAGCAAATAACCTTCAGAAACAAAACTAATCCAACTGAATAATATAATCCACAACTAACACTGACAGAATCACTCACACATACTGCACACAAACTTACAAATGTTATAAAACTACTGCACTAACAGAAAGGAAAGTAGTTACTAGTATTGAGAGGAGTCACTTTTTCTTCTTAAAGGTTCATTCATGTACATTATTGATCATTCCAACTGAACCCAATTAGTTTCAGTGAACAAAATGTCTACATGATTTTAGCTGCTGGGGACGATGGAGCCGCTTTCATTCCTTGAGTAGCACAAGATGACCGCATCTACAAACGCATCTCCAGACGATGGAGACGCTGCTCCTCACTTGCCGTCAGAGAAAGACATTTTTCTACTAAACGCCAATAAAGAAATGACCAAACTACAGGAAGAGATTCATCGCCTTTCTAACAAGCTAAAAACGAAAGATGAAGTTTCTTGAAGGAATCTGGTGACCTCCTCCCATTGTCTTGTGACCACATTAAGAACATGTTTTCTGCCTGCGTTACCATGGTTACCTGTGGTTTAAGATCTGCTCCTTCTCCTTCAATGAGCTCAGATTAAGTTTGAAATGAAAATAAAAGCAAAGTCAAGGTCAAAAACTCTTTATTTGTCTGAAATAGGATGAGTTGGTAGAACACGTGAGCGCTCTGCTCTGCGTTTGGTCCGCTCAGGCTTCCTAACGCCACGAAATCGTGACCACATGACGTGAAGCCCATAGTTTGACTGATGAATGAAGAAGTTATTGTTTGACACGTCGTCCGTCCTCCACCATGTAGACATCGTAGTTAATCAGACACTCATAGTGCATTCAAACCATTAGGAATCAGGTGATGCTGATTGGCTTTTATTACAACCACGTTAGGGTGAATTCTCTCTAACGTTTAGAAAAATCTCTGTTGGTCCACCACGTACACTTTTCCTGCTGGAAGCTTCCGGAAAAATAGGCTGTTTCCTCTGCTCATGTTGCCCTGGAGACCAAACAGACACCAGAGTTGGTTTAGTGGACGACAGACAGACACACAATCAACAGACAACCGACACATGACAGACAAACAACAGACACGTTAAATTTTCATGGCAATTACAATTGCAAAGTCAATTTTCTGAACTCAATTACAATTTAATTATGATTACAACAGCAACACTTAAAAAAATAATTACATTTATAATTACGCTAAAATTGTAATTAATTATAAATTATGTGATTACACAGTTATAATTGACCCCAACTAAGTTTCCACATTTTTGGAATCTTTTTAATAATGAAACTCATTGCGTCACAAATTCACTTGAAAAACTTGTCGACTTCCAGCGATTGAGTCACTGTAATCGCACCAGTCGCGTCATTTACTTTGATTTGCAGGTGCGCATGTTTCTCTTGCGCATATTCTCCCATCCAGACTCCTGACACGCCCACTGCGCATAAATTGACCCAACATGTGGTAAGGTGTGTTCACACCAAACGACTAGAGTTGCTTAAATCGCCCGTGAAGAGTTACTTGAACATAGTTGGCTTTTTTCTCTCTTCATCTACCGCCAATTTCAAAGTTTTTCAGCGACTCGATTACATTCAAAATCAATTAAACTGACGAGACGTCGGGCGACTTGACATACATGACTTAATCTCGTGATCTGAGTTGCTGGAAGTCGCTCAACATTTGTAACTTGTCAAGCGACTTTGAGTGACGCTGTGTTGTGACGTCCAATCAGCAACTGTAGTCGCTGAAGTCACGTTCAATGTAACCGCAACTTCAGCAACTACAGTTGCTTAAAATGCCCGTGATGAGTTGCTTGGTGTTTTTTTTTTTTTTACAGAAAGAGCAGAAAAACATAAAAAAATATAGAAATATAATGAAAACTATATATCTATGGTTGGGTCTGGAGTCGTTAAACAGATCTGATGAGAAAAAAAGTGTGAAAAATATTTATATATTACATTTTGATGCCTCAGCTCATTCAGTAACTTCTATTAAAAGTGTCTCGAGGGTTAAATAAACACTGTGTAGTTGTAGTTCAAGGTTTTTATGATGAAAAAATGTGTGAAACAAATGTTAATATATAATACAAACAGTTGATTTATTTGTTTAAGTTTATTATTAATATATTTTCTTTGTGTACTTATATTGTCATTTTCTGTAATTTTGCATTTTTTTTACTCATTTTGTGTTATTTGGGTTAATTCTTGTGTATTACTGTTGTCGTACTGTTCATTATTGTAGTAGTTTTGTGTGTTTTCTAAATACTTTGTGTTTTTCTTGTCATTTTATATACTTTTGTGTTATTTGGATAATTTTCTGTTTTTTTGTCTCCCACTGTATTTTCCTGCAAATGTAATTTGTTGTATTATTTTTTATGTACAGTGGGGCAAAAAAGTATTTATTCAGCAAACAATTGTTTAAGTTCTCCTACTTAAAAAGATCAGAGATGTCTGTAATTTTCATCATAGATAAACCTCAACTATGAGAGACAACATGAGAAAAAAAAAAAATCCAGAAAATCACATTGTAGGATTTTTAATGAATTAATTGGTAAATTCCTCAGTAAAATAAGTAGTTGGTCATCTACAAACAAGCCAGATTTGTGTCTCTCACAGACCTGTAACTTCTTCTTTAAGAGGCTCCTCCTCCACTCGTTACCTGTATTAATGGAACCTGTTTGAACTGGTTATCAGTATAAAACACACCTGTCCACAACCTCAAACAGTCACACTCCAAACTCCACTATGGCCAAGACCAAAGAGCTGTCAAAGGACACCAGAAACTAAATAGCAGACCTGCACCAGGCTGGAAACACTGAATCTACAATAGGTAAACAGCTTGGTGTGAAGAAATCAACTGTGGGAGCAATTCTTAGAAAATGGAAGACATACAAGACACTGATAATCTCCCTCCATCTGGGGCTCCAAGATCTCACCCCGTGGGGTCAAAATGATCACAAGAACGATGAGCAAAAATCCCAGAACCACACGGGGGGACCTAGTGAATGACCTGCAGAGAGCTGGGACCAAAGTAACAAAGACTACCATCAGTAACACACTACGCCACCAGGGACTCAAATCCTGCAGTACCAGACGTGTCCTCCTGCGTAAGCCACTACATGTCCAGGCCCGTCTGAAGTTTGATAGAGAACATTTAGATGATTCAGAAGAGGATTGGGTGAAGGTCATGTGGTCAGATGAAACCAAAATAAAACTTTTTGGTAAAAACTCAACTTGTCGTGTTTGGAGGAGAAAGAACACCATACCTACTGTAAAGCATGGGGGTGGTAACATCATGGTTTGGGGCTGTTTCTCTGCAAAGGGGAAAGAATGAATGGGACCATGTATCGTGAGATTTTGAGTGAAAACCTCCTTCCATCAGCAAGGGCATTGAAGAAATGTGGTCTTTCAGCACGACAATGATCACAAACACATCACCCTGGCAACAAAGGAGTGGCTTCATAAGAAGCATTTCAAGATCCTGGAGTGGCCTAGCCAGTCTTCAGATCTCAACCCCATAGAAAATCTTTGGAGGGAGTTGAAAGTCCGTGTTGCCTAGCAACAGCCCCAAAACATCACTGCTGTAGAGGAGATCTGTATGGAGGAATGGACCAAAATACCAGCAACAGTGTGTGAAAACCTTGTGAAGACTTACAGAAAACATTTGACCTCTGTCATTGTCAACAAAGGGTACTTTACAAAGTATTGAGATGAACTTTTGTTATTGACCAAATACTTATTTTCTACCATAATTTGCAAATTAATTCATTAAAAATCCTACAATGTGATTTTCTGGATTTTTTTTCTTCTCATTTTGTCTCTCATAGTTGAGGTTTATCTATGATGAAAATTACAGGCCTCTCATCTTTTTAAGTGGGAGATCTTGAACAATTGGTGGCTGACTGAATACTTTTTTTGCCCCACTGTATTCTTGCTTTTGATTTGTGTATTTTTCTTGTGTTATAGATGATGTAGTGACGGCGTGCGTTACCTCTCTGCTTAGATGCCTCCAGCAGTCGACCCATGTGGGGTAAACAGAGGCGTAGGGATAGAGCCCCCCAGCCAGCCTGACACACACACACACACACAGTGTGATTATCATCATCACAGGAGACTGAAACACACACACACACTTACCCGCAGTTATTGACAGCCATGAGGTTTGATACCAGCACAAAGGGGTACGTGAGCATACTGGCAAAGAACTGCAGAGACAGACACAGACAGTGGAGGGTTACAGACAGGTACAGACACAGAGCTGAGTATGAAACTCACCCCCGTCACGGCCTGAGAGCAGTTCTTCATTTCTCCTGTGTGACTCATCTGTGGAGCAGAGAGAAGTAGTGATGGTAGATGAGGTTTGATGAAACATTACGACACATTACCCAAACTGGTAGGGGCGTCCCAATCCGATATTGATATCGGTCCGATATCAGCCAGAAATTGAATATCGGACTGCATCTAAAATCTCTGATATATATTACATAATCTACCTAAAAAGCAAGGATGGTCTGTGTGTGTGTGTGTGTGTGTGTGTGTGTGTGTGGAGCAAATATCTCCCCGACGCGGTGCAAGTTCGACCTGAAACTCGGTCAACGGGTTCCAAATACCCCGAGTGTGTTTATCTGTTATTCTGGAGTAATTTGGTCATTTCAAAATGTTTATTTTAATTTTATTTCACTTCTGGACGGCCCCGAAATGAAACCTATTCAACTTTTGACCACAGGGTGTGAGGGGGCGCTAGCGCACCATCTATATCTATTTCACTACACAGCTCCTCACTCGAGCAAGAGTTACGTGTGCGGCCAGAGCCAATCGCTGCGCACACAGCCAAGCAGACACGGACTGTAGACACACGAGTGAGAGAGAGGGAGATAGTTTAGACACGGGAGCTCTCTGAATAGATCATATGAAACCATCAGCCACTGGTGAGTCTTTTGCAGACACGTTTCCCATTGTTTAAACCATATAACTGTTGTTCAATAACGCGCTGTTTTACGAGAGTCGGTTTTGACCCCAACCCGTTCAATTCTCCATCTGGTAAACTGCAGATTCTCTGTGGTGCCATACATGGAAGCTAAGCTCTGACCACTCGGTTCGAAGGTAAAAAATTATTATTTTTTTTTTTAAAAAGACTGTAGAGATTGTAGATAATACTTTAATTTACTTACTCACTCATGTAGTTTGGAGCTTTACGTTTTGTTTTGCGCAGTTTTGTTACTTTTCTGATTGGCGCTACATTGTCTATGGAGTTTGGTTATCAGCGTCTCAAACATTTCACGGAACACACACACGGTATTTATTTATTTAAATATACGAACACTAAATGAGTGAAATAAAACACAAAAAAAATGCACAAAGACAACTGAAAGAATGAAAAATACACATGACTAAAAAACATACATTCGAGAAAAAATACGAAAATGACTCAAAATACACAAAACTAAATATTTATACAAAAAATACACAAAATGACAACACAATCACACTAAAATGGCAACAAATAACTATAATTACACAAAAAATACACAAAAACACAACAGAAAGATACACAAATACACATTTGACTCCAAATAACATACATTACAGAAAAAATACACCAAACAAAAAAATATAAAAGTGAGTAAAAAAAAAACAAACACATATCATGTTCATGTCCCATAGAACTAAACCAGGGAATTCGCACACGCTGTTTTATTTTGCACCCGAAAATAAACCCCTTTTCGTATTTGGAGATGATGTCGTTTCAGAACGTTAGTTTGACCGTACGCTATTTAGACCGGACTGACCTCACCCGGAAGTGATTGACGGCAATGGCTGCTGTGTTGAAAGCTACAAATTTCTCTGCAGCGCGTGTGTGTGAGAGAAAACATATATCACAGAAAAATACACCAAACGACAACAAAAATATGAAAATGACTCAAAATACATAAAACTAAATATTTATACAAAAAATACACAAAATAACAGAAATGAACAAAATTAAACAAAATGACTCCAGAATCACTACAATGGCAACAAAAAACTATATTTATACAAAAAAATGCGCAGAAACGCAACAGAAAGATACGCAAATACACTTGACTCCAAAAAACATACATTACAGAAAAATACTCCAAACAAAAAAAATATAAAAGTGAGTAAAAACAAACCAACAAACATTTATCATGTTCATGTCTCATAGAATTAAACCAGGGAAATCGCACACGCTGTTTTATTTTGCACCCACAAATAAACCCTTTATAACACTACAGAGTACAGAGTATGTACACCTCTATGTACATACAACCTTCAAACACATACTCATTTGACCATAATTAACTCTCTCACATGAATGCATACTTCCTACGGGCACTGTACTAGTGTTTATTAAATTGTAGAATACTGTAGATATTATGTTGAAGGTTAAAATGTATGTAACCAATTAGTTAATAATAAATGGGTCAGTTTTTCTCATCCCTACTGTTGTTGACTATTGCTCTCTGTTTACGTAACATCACATGATCAAACCTTTTCTAACGTTCCACACTACAAAATAAGTCATAAAAGTATGTATGATTTGTGCTAATATATCGTATCAATATCGGCATCGGCCAATACTTAAGGCTGCAATATTAGTATCGTATCGGAAGTGAAAAATAGAGGGTTTTCACGGCGTATCATCAAACAGGAAGCGGCCATATTGGAGGTACTCAGCAGGTAAACATTGCCATGTTTTCGGCTGTACTGATCTGTCAGACCGTGAAAAACATTTGGAGTTTTATAGACTGTTAAAAGTTAGAACAAATCAGGGTGTGTGTGTGTGTGTGTGTGTGTGTGTGTTGGTGACGGAGATCTCTGTCCGTACGTTAGCATTACTCACTTTGATAATCATTCTAATGTATTGTAGCGATGTAAAAATGTAGAAAGTATCCAAATACAGCGCATAAAAAAACAGAAGTAAACAACATACGTGCTTATTTGTGTGACTACTGAAGGGGGCGTGTTCATGGGCGTGTCAGACAAACTTGGAGTTTCTTAAAGAGACAGAGGCGAAATCGACGCGTCATGGAAAATGTATTTATTATTATTTCATTTATGAAGTTTTTTTAATATTTGCTGCATTTTACAAAAAAATAGCGTAGTTATTTGAGTATGCTATAGAATGGTACTATGTGCCTGAAAAAAACATGAAACCCCCCTTTAATATAATCACATTATTAGCTGATACAGTAGCAACACAGGTGTTAAAATGTAGAGCTGTATTTCTCATTGTATTCCAGGTCAAAGGTCAGACCTTTATCTAAAGGATGACCCAGACTGGGTTAAAACCAGGAAGTTGATCATATCAGAATACGCTATAGATGGAAGACTCTCCAGGTCATTGATCCAACCATATCTGTCAAGTTTTGGATTTGAAAATAAGGGAAATTTTCTGGCACCCACTACCAGCCGTCCCCCCCCCCCCCCTAAAACTAGTATTTGATACATAATAAGCTATATTATATATATATATATATATATATATATATATATATATATATATATATATATATATATATATATATATGAAATAATAGTTTTCTATATCACCAAATTAGAAAACTATACATCCTGATACATCTTGAATCTCGATATATCTCCCAGCTCTAATTCCTAAAATATAAAACAGCCTAAATAAAAACATAAATGTGTTTATGAAGCACATGGATTAATATACTTACAGTTTATTTACAAGTCAACACGTTGTATATTTACTGTTAATTTCACATTGTCTTTAAGTTAAACATTAACATTTTATTTTATTATATATTTTATTATAATTTCTCATACTCACTCATATGGTTCTCTGGTATTCACTAATGACTTATTAGACACATTTATTACAGACTTTACATTATTTAACACTTTATAAACAGTGTATATTTGTGGAGCTTGTGATTGGATGATTTTTCATGGTGACTTACGTGGTTCCTTCTGCTGTGGTAGACGTTAAAATATCAGTTATTAATCTAACAGAACGTGTAACTGTGTCACATCCTGATAGTGAGGCATCTTTTAATTTTTACTACAGTAAAATACAGGATATTTACGGAAAAATAATAATAATACGGGAAGAATAGCAGGAAAGAGGAGTAAAATACAGGAGTTTCCCGGCCAAAACGGGATACTTGACAGGTATGGATCCAACTCGTATGGATCTGCACCACCAATAAACCTGAACTTTTCACAGTCCTTCCCTGTATGTCTTTGCATCTAGAACGTATTTTCAGGAGCTTTTCTGTGGTTTATCCATCACAGCGTTTACCTCAGAGTCCCTCCAATATGGCCGTGCATCAGGGTTACTGCCCAGAACTTGACGCAGGTAAAAACCCTCTATTGATAATGTATCGACCGACTGCGGCTCAACACTGACACCTGTTGGATCTCATATGTCATTGCGTGACACACCGATGTAAAGCCCTATTATGAAAAGGAATACAATTTAAGCTATTTCATTCCATATTGTGGTGTTTTATATCTTGAATAAAATATATTTGATATCTTTAACATATACAGGTAATAAAGTGAATAAATAAGTGAACGTATTGGGAATGTGACGCTGCTCACGTAATTGTCTTTGAAGCAGATGTTTTTATTTTTCGTATTAAAAAACAGGGTGTTACATCTTCTCTAGATATTTTCTAAATGTTTCTGGATGTCAACACATACAGTGTTTGTTCAAGGACCTGAAATAGTTCCTTCAGCCCCTCCCTCTCTACAATACTGAGGGGCTGACAATAGGGCTGCACCATTATTTTGATCAATATTATAATCACTATTATTTATCATGTTAGGGAAAAAACTATTAACCATTGCAAAATGTGTAAAACAAATAAAAATTATAACCCCCCCAAAAAAAGAGAAATTAAACCAAGAATTTAAAATGTACCAAGTGTAACTGAATAAACACTATTACAGTGTTTTCACAAAATGCAACTTATTAGAAACAATTACAGTTCTTATCAATCCATTAAATGAGTCAAAGCTTTAAACGTTAAACTAATGGTTGAGAAAGTTCCTGATTAGTTATGCAGCAGAGCTCATATTTTAATTGTAAATATTTTGTCCACGATCAGGTTAATTTATCCGTGGCAACCAAAATCGTGATCATGATTAAAATTCGCTAAATTGTGCAGCCTTAAATAATAAAATGATACACTGATTGATTTAAGGCTTGATGGTCAAAAAGTAAATGTGTTTATATATGTGTGTTTGTTGTAGGTGTATTTGTGACCTCCTGAGGTCCTCATGATGATGACTCAGCATCAAGTGTTTTTATGAATATTTGACAGTTCGGATGAACAAATATGAAGAACATAAATGAATAATTTAAACCAAGAGTCACTTTGAAACATTTGAATTATGAGATATCAACCTGAAACTGACATGAATTTGAAACAAGGAAATGAAAACAAAGACATTATTTACTGATATGAGGTGAAAATAGTCCCAAACGACAGAAACTTGTCTTTCCCTAGTGTTATTAACAATGACCTTATGTTGACAGGTGGCATAAGCACTTCCTCTTAAAGGTCACATGTCATGCTATTTTTCACCATCATCTCCATTTGTTCTAAGAGCCACAAAAACATAATATCTGAGGTTTATTTTCCCAAACTCGTCTGTTTTCCAGAGTTTTATCCTCTGAAAAGTCACTTTCTGATCAACTCTACACAAACAGGCTGATTTACGTCCTACTTATATATAGTCATGAGTGGGCGTGTCTATAGACGGGACACTGACTTCCTCCTCCCCGCACAGTGACGTAGGGCCAGAGTATGGCCCGCCCTCCTCCTACCCACTCAGTAGCTGAGCTCATGCTGCTTTATAAATATGAGACAGAGCGTGGGGGCGGGGCCTTTGCTGGTACATACATAGCACTGTGTGAAGGACGCTGAAATGCTCACCGTTGTGGGCGTATCTGTTTACATGTCAATCACAGCAGAGAGCTTCCTGGAGGCGCGGCTTCTCCAGCTCAGTGCTGCATCAAATTAATCATCAAAGTGTGAACGCGTCATTAAATTGTAGCGAGGCGTTTGTGTTCACCCTGTAGTAAGAAAGGAATAGATCACCCTCTAACTAATGATTGATGGAATCAATGAAAAAACACTTTGATCATGTGTATGAAGCCATAATAGAACTTTATCATGTTTAAAGTACACAAATGTTAATTTAGCTTAACATGGGCCCTTTAAGCACAGTTCAGTTACCACGGTGACGGGCCAATCAGCGGCTGTATAAGTCACATGACTTTTTCTAAAAGCTCAACACATCGGTGTTGGTGGATCCATCCCTAGAAAGAAGCTAGTGGTGAGCTCCATCAATCCCCACCAACCAACGACTGATCAACGTCGTCTATATTAAGAAACGTACCGAGTCATCGATGGCGTAGGTATTGATGAGGTGAGCGAGTAGATTACAGATCCACAGAGACAGGATGTCACCGAGCAGACGAGGGATCAGCCCACTGCAACACACACACACAACACACACACACAAGTTACTGTTAGCTACACTGACACTTAGTCTAACAGCTGATAGTTAGTCACTCATTTATTAAAAATGTCCGAATATTACGTGGTACAATCATCTGTTCTGAAAAATCTTTAAAATGACCCCAAAATTATTTAAATATTTTCTGCCCTAATTTATTTATTACAATAGTGTCTAAGGTTAAGTTGTAATTTTATAAGAAAAAAGTCATAATTTTATTAGATTAAAGTCGCAATTTGAGAATAAATTGGCGGGGGGCCTTGGGGTCCTCGGCTCCTTGAAGCCTTCTCGAGTGTGTATGTGGGGGGGCGGTGGCTGCATCTTGGCTTGGGATCTTGGGGGTGTCTGGGGGGCTGCTTAGTGGTGGGGGGTGGGCTGGGGATCCTTGGCAGCACCTGGGTTTACAGTAGTGGTTCTTACACATACATATGTCTATGATACACTGACATGTCTTAGACTGTGGATAAAACTGGGCTTAACTTTAGACACGTTGATCCTAAATACCTGTTTTAGGTTTTACCACTCACTCCTTCCCTCTGACCACACCCACCACCATTATACCTAAGCTACACACTGGTCACCTGACTGGTTTGATTACACAACATAATATACACAACTACAACTACACATCTCACTCTCACTTTACAATAATCAACTCTTCCCACCCTTTATATTTACTACCCTGACTCCCTCTTCCCTATTCCCCCTCACCCAGGTGCAACACTGCTCTCTCTTTTTATATTCTCCCTTTAATAAAGTATATCTTACCTTCCTTAGGGGGGGCTGGTGATGGTCACAATTATGTAATAAAATAAATGCATTATTTAATTGCAAGAACAAAACATGCATTACTGTCTATAAAAGATGGTAAAAAATGGTAAATGGACTAGATTTTATATAGAGCTTTATCACCACTGAAACAGTCTCAAAGCGCTTTACATATCAGCTCATTCACCAGTGGGACAGGACTGCCATGCTAGTCGACCACTGGGAGCAATTTAGGGTTCAGTGTCTTGCCCAAGGACACTTCGACACATAGTCAGGTACAGGGATCGAACCCCCAACCTCTCGATCAGAAGACGACCCACTACCACCTGAGCCACGGTCGCCCACACTTCTTGTAGTGTAGAACTTTGACATCATGTGCAGACAAAGGAAAAAAAAAGTCAAAATCTTATGAAAATAAAGTCGTAATATTTTGTAAATAAAGTTGTAATTTATGAGATTAAAGTCTTAATTCTATGAAAATAAAGTCAATTTTATCAGATAAAAGTAATTTATTACAATCATGTGGATTACGCTAGTGTTTGTAATCCTTTACTCTGAATGTAGGAGTATTTTCCTTCTCAATAGATTATTGATTTATTGATCAGAGAAAAACAGTGTTCACTCACGCAAAGAAGCCCAGAATCCCTTCTTCTCTGTACACGGTGAGGATGGAGTCAAACACACCGCTGTAATACACACACACACACACAACTCAAACTTTTGTGAATAAGAGAAGAATGTCTGATGTCTGCATTACATAACGTTTAAAATAAGTTATAATCAAGTTATAATATAAAGCTGTTCCATCCTCAGCTCTACTCTGACTTCCTCATTCTCATCAAACCTCTTCCTCATCCTCATTCTCAGTCCACATGGTTCTAGTTCTAGGTATGGTTCTAGTTCTGAACGTGTCCCTGAAGGTGAGGACACGTGCACATCTGTCTGTCCCTTTGAGAGGACACACACACACACATATTAACACATGTTCACACTCACACCAACACTGATGATCTGTACCTGTATTTAGTTTCCCTCCCGATGAACTGGACCATACACCTCAGAGTGATCACTGGAACACACGGAGGAGAGGAGGTGATCAACCAGCTTCAGACACACCACAGTTAAGGTCTATTAGAATTATCACGTAACTGATTATTTATTACAATTATGCCGTAATTGATCATTTCAAAAATCGGTCGCTGTTGTAATAGTAATTGAATTTTAATTGAGTTTAGATGACCCACTTTGTAATTGAAATTCAATAAAAACTGTCAATTGCAATTTAATTAAATGTAAAACATGTCTATGGCTTACACACAGTTTTCCCACTTCCTGTCCGTGAATCTTTACACTCATACAGGTGATTGAACGGGTTAGTGGGTTAGAGTTAGGACATAATGTAATTATCTCTACAAAGGGACAATACAACTGTGAATGTAACTGATGCTTTGTACAAACAGATTAAACTCAAACTCTTGTCCCTAGTTGGACTTTTACATCAGATATTATAACTAGTGCTGTCAAGATATTTTAAAAAAAATGGTGCGATTAATTAATTATGGTCTGTAATTAATTAATCTAATTAATCTCTTATTTAATCGCACCTAGAAATTGCTGAGAAACGGCCTCAACTTGAGGTATTTTCATTTAAATTACATAAAGTGTCTATAAATTAATTTATTTTTTGTTTTTAACAGACTTGAACAGATGCAGGCGTAGTTATTCACATTCCTCTGTATGTGAGACTAGTCTACGCTACTTTCTGCTGATCCGTACACTTTTAAAAACCAATGGAAGCAGCTCAGCAGCATTATGGAAACAAGGGCAGTCCTCTCACTTCCACACAGGCGACCCCTGGTTGATGAAAACATCGACTACCTGGGTCTACAGTGGTCGGATTAGGACTCTACCCGGGAATGATGCTCATATCTGAGCACTTTAATAAAACCGATGTGAAAAACAGTGTTAAAGCAACCAGTTGTTATTGGTGTTTATGTAAACGCCACCACCCTCATCTCCTGTCTTACATTTAAATCCAGCTTCAGGTAGTCCAGTTTGTTCTCCAGAGAGCAGACATTAGAACGCAGGATGAAAGGAAGGATCGTTCTCTGATGATTAGCTCTTAGCTTGGTTGCTAGCCCCGCTCCTGCTTCTGATCACACCGCTGGTACGAGGCTCCGCTACTTCATAGGCCGCTGGATGTAGTCGGCGTAGCAATCCGAGGATTGAGGTCCAGAGCAGTCTCATCTAACGGACTGTAACTGTTTGATTTACCTAAACCTAAGATTTCCTGGTGGTCGTACAATTTTAGATTAACTACGCTGCAGGTTCACTGTGAAATTATTAGAACTGACTGAGTTATCTGCCGATATACAGTTTATCCGTTGCTAACGCGAGCCTCTGCAGATGCAGCCGACCTCCAAACTTCTATAAGATTTAAGCGTTCCGCTGTGTATGGACTTGGTGAAATCCAGGTAGTTGACGATAACAGGATACATAATAGACAGAAGACTCTCCAGGTCGAAAACGTGATTGTAATTGTAAAATGTAATTGAGCCCAACCCTGGAACACACAGGCACAGACACAGACAGACACAGAGGAGGCTGCAGCGTACGCACCGTGGAAGGGGTGGGTAACGATGGTGGCACAGGAGCGAGCGATCATCTCTTTGGTCGTCTGTAGATGAGACAGAATAATATGATCCACTTATGGTTTCACGTTCATCCATTCATTCATTTCCACTGGGAGCTTTACTATGAACACATTAGCATATGTGGAGCTAACGGCTAACTAATGGAACACTATGCATCTTCAATATCTCAGGTTGTATTGATTTAAGTATGTCTGTTTTTTCCTTGTTTTACGCCTTCTACTGTTATAACTGTCTTTGCTGATTTGTTGCACAATAAATCTATATTCTCTGTTCTTTTTAACTATAATCTATTTTATCTTTAACACTGCAGTCTTTCAAACAAGTCAAATAGCATTTAAAGCACAACAAAACCTTCCGAAACTATTTATAGAGAAGGCTAAAACTTTCGGTCACTGCACGCATTGACAACAAAAATAAGCTTTAGTGCATCAGTAAACGAAACCAGGATGTGGAACAGTTTGTGTGTTGAAATAAGAAAAAGGTGTGAATTTAAACATAAATAATAAAGTTTATCTTCTCGAAGCTTAAGTGTTAAAGGGACAAAAATGTAAATAGGTGTATATATACATGTGTATGTGTATGTTTGGACACATTAATATATATATATATATATATATATATATATATTTATAGTACGTGCACCTCTTGGTGACTTTTTAATGTTTTATTTTATGAACATTCTATTTTATTATTTTAATAATATGTAAATGGAAGTGTGATGTTATTATGTAATATTTTATTGTATATTTCCTGTAATTTGTATTATTTTATGGTGACGTTTGAACATTCTGTCCAGGGACTGTAGATGAAAAAAGCCTTCTGGCTAAATCTTGTACATTTTCTGTATTGATATTAATGTACACTGTTCCTGTTAAATAAATAGGTATATATTATAAGAAGATTACATGCCTAAAAATAAAGTAGTAGATATTATAGAAGGTAGTATCATATAAGTTTATATTTCCTCCTTTTCAAACATGTACAAACTTCACGTGTTCTAACCATTTGTTCACTCTTTGCTTTGTTGGATTTATTATTTTTTAAGTACTATTATTTTGTAATTGTGGTAGATACACTGAATAATGAATCTGACTCAGAGTATGGACGTTAATAATGTTCTACATAATATTGTCCTATTATTATTACTGATTCTTACCTCATTAACCACGTGCTGTAGGGATCCGTCCACAGCGTTCTGCTGACCACCCAACACCTGAGGGGGAGGAGTCAGAATAGTTAGCACCACCTCCTTTGAGGAAAAACGAGAGTTACGTATGCAACTACGGTTCTATGAATCCTGGATGACCGCCAGAGGCGGTGCTTAAAGCACTGGATGTTCCATCTCGCGCATGCGCAGGTCAAGTAAATATATCAACAAAGTCACCTGTGACCCCTGGATGACCCAGAGAGTCTATATCTACCGGTGTCATCAGGTGATCTGTTCCTGTCAAAATCTTCTCGCGAGGACAAGGATCCTGAGTGACAGGATGCTCTGGCGGTCATCCAGGATTCATAGAACCGTAGTTACATACGTAACTCTCGTTCTATTTCATCCTTACTGACCGGTGCTTAAAGCACTGGATGACTAGACCAGAAAGGTCACGAAAGAATCCTCACCTACTCAAGGCCTGAAGCTGTAGACAGCACGGCCATTGCCATAGGCTGGACACCAGCAACGTTCACCCTGTAGAAACGTCCAAAGGTGCATGATGAAGACCAGGTAGCTGCAACACAAATGTCCTGCAGGGGAACGCCCCTCAAGGCAGCCCATGACGCGGCCATTCCTCTAGTAGAATGGCACCTTATGCCCTGAGGCACCGGGATGTTCAGTGCACTATAGGTATACTGAATGACCTCCACTACCCAGTGAGAGAGTCTCTGTTTAGAAAGTGCGGTTACCTTTCTACAGCCTCCATGGCAGATGAAAAGGCAGTCTGTTGTTCGTAGGCTAGCTGTCGCCTCCATGTAAGCCTTAAGCGGGGGGCCTGTGTTATGGCCGTCACCGTTACTTAGAGTTTAGTTTGTGTTCTTGTTGTTTGTTTGCTGCCTGAGGTGTGTTTCTGTAACAGAGTGGGATGTCCTTTCAACGAACAGCTTTGATGATGCTCTCCAGGATTGGCTGCCAGCAGGAGGAGTGGTGGGCAACCCTGATTGGCTGAGGAGGATTACACCACTTTTGAAAAGTGCAGCGCAACTGTCAGTCGAGGTTCACCAACCTTGGCAGCAGCAGCATCTTTGTTCGTCTGGAAACTCTGTCTCCGAATTCGTTTGTTAAGCTAAGCTTGTTATCTTTATTATATAGTGCACTTTACTTTCCCTTCTCTGATATTCTGAGTTCCTGCGTTTTGTGCAGTTTTTCGTTGTTTGCCATATTCTTGTTTATTGTATGTTTTACCTGCTGGGCAGGCCTCTTTTTGTTAAAGAATAAATTTGTGTTAATTGTGGAACCCGTTGTCGGTGGTTTTTGGAGACCGAGTTTTATTTTTCGATTACGTTTCTATGTTGCGTCCTGGAGCTCCTAGACTGGGGCGTAACAGCCTGTGAAGCGTTGCTGGTATGAGGGGGAGTGGAGGAAATGCATAAAGTAGGCCGTCTGACAGGTATGCGGCAGGGCGTCCCACCCGAGGGGGCTGGTCTCTTCTCTCAGAGAGAACCAGAGAGGGCAGTGAGTCGTCACCTCTGAGGCAGAGAGGTCCACTGCTTCTCTGCCAAACGTGGCCCATATCACAGCCACCACCTCTGGGTGAAGTCTCCACTCCCCGGATGGAGGCTTCTGACTGGAGAGGAGATCCGCGGCAGTGTTCCCCAGACCAGGAACATGCATTGCCCGGAGGCTCAAGAAGTTGAGGTAAGCCCACATGGGAAGCCGGTGTGCAACCCACAGACACGACAGAGATCTGGTGCCGCCCTGGTGGTTGATATGGTACACAGCTGAGGTATTGTCTGACCGGACGAGAACATGCCGATCTTTCAAAACAGGGAGAAAGTGCCTGAGCGCCAGGAATACAGCCTGAAGTTCCAACACATTTATGTGCTGGCGCTTCTGCTGGGTACTCCACAGGCCCCTGACAGTCCTGGACTGCCACACAGCACCCCAACCCATAAGAGAGGCGTCCGTCTCGACAACCTCCCGACGGGAGGCTACCCTCCCCATGGGTACACCCGACATTAAGTATTCCCTCCTCCAGGGTCGGAGGGTAAGGAGACACTGGGCAGACACCCTGACCACCTTGTGCCAGTGGCGCTGGGGTCTAAATGCAGGCTGTTCATCCAAACCTGAAACGGGCGCAGTGTTAGAAGCCCCAGTGATACGACCGTGGATGCCGAGGCCAACATCCCCATGAGTAGCAGGACCAGGTCATACTGCAGGAGGGCGCCATGCTGGAAACACCGTAGAAGGCCTAGGATGGCGGAGACTCGCTCTGGAGAGAGGGAGGCCCGCATTACTGATGAATCCAGCACAAGCCCCAAGTACCTCACCACCTGGCTGGGTACGAGGTTGCTCTTGGCATAATTCACCTTGAGGCCTAGATTGCCTATGTGACTGAAAAGAGCAGCAGTGTCCCTCAACACCTGCTCCCGAGTCAGGGAAATGACGAGCCAGTCATCCAGATAGGTGAGCATTGAAACTCTGCTGGCCTGTAACGGTGACAGAGCAGCTGCCACACACCGGGTAAATATTCGAGGGGCCAGGGATAGCCCAAACGGCAGAACCCTGAACTGATAAACCTTGTCCATGAACATGAAACGAAGGAACGGTCTGTGATGAGGGGCAATGGGAACATGAAAGTAAGCGTCTTTCAGATCCACCGTCACCAGCCAGTCTCCTGCTGAGACTGTCCGAAGGACATCTGCTACACGCAGCATATGGAAAGGGAGAACTTTGAGAAACTGGTTCAACCCCCTCAAGTCCAGGATCGGGCGAAATCCGCCCACTTTTTTGGGCACAAGAAAATAAGTGGAGTAAAACCCGCTGAGGCAAGCCTCCGGTTCCACTAGCTCGATGGCACGCTTCCCCAGAAGGGTAACTACCTTGTGATGTAGCACAAGGGATTTTACGGGATCTCTGACCACAGTGCGTTTGATCCCGCTGAATGTAGGGGGCCGGCGTCGGAACTGCAATGTGTAACCTCTGGATAGCGTGGACACCACCCAAGGGTCTGTGGTCTGCTCTTCCCAGCAGAGGAGCTGCTCTTGGGAAAAGAGTCAGACGACCGGCCCCTGAGGTTCAGGTTCCGCCCCCCTTGCCCCTTGGGGCTCTGGGGGGGCGGCGACTTGGTGCAGAACCCCTTGGCCCCTGAGCAGATGGACGTGTGGCTTCACGATGTTGCCAATTTCCCGGCACTGTGATGTGCAGGCCCCTGGGATGCCCAGACGGATGAGCAGTCGGCCGTAGGTATGGGCGATCTGCACCCATACCTGCCAAATGTCCCTGTCTAGGAGGGGCAAGGGGAGCCTGGCGCAAACTGGCAAACTGCTGCCTTGCTTGGCCAATCTGCACACTACGCTCCAAGGCCTGCAATGGCGCTGGGCCAAAGGTCCGGCCCGGCACGACCGGAAGAGAACGCAGTGTTCTGCAACATGGCTCGGATAGAGGGGACTGTGCGAGCCAGACCTGGCGCCGAGCCAGCGTTATCGTTGACATTAGCCTGCCTAGCTCCCTGGTCATAAACGCGAATGTCTGCAATGAGGCATCGCTGAGGGACTGAGCTGCAGGCTCCCCCCGGAATCCTGCAAGGTACTCGACAAAGCCAGTACCAGGTGTGAAAGAGAAATACCTAACCGTCCCATTCGGGCATCAATGTTATAACTGCGAGTCAGAAGATCGTCAGTCAACCTGCACTGAGGCCGGGGGCAGCGTGCATCCGGTCTCACAGCCTCATCTGGGGAAACTATCAGGGCTGCAATGGCAGGCTTTACTGGAGCTAGCTGTTCCAAGCCACAGCTTCAGCATCATGCATGGCTGCCAGAGCCCTGCCATTGCCATTGTCACAGGTGACTTTGTTGATATAATTACTCGACCTGCACATGCGCGAGATGGAACATCCAGTGCTTTAAGCACCGCCTCTGGTGGTAAGTAAGGATGAAATAGAACTTCCATTGACAAAAATCTGAAAACATTATTGATCTTTAAATCTAACTTTGGGAGTCTGCACGCACACGCGCGCACGCACACGCACACACACACGCACACACACACCTTACCTGAGGAATAATGTGATCTTGACATCTCTAGAAGGAAAAGGAGACTATCAGATACTGAAATCACTGTTTTTAAAAGACCATAATCTTATTAATCACTTCTAAAAACAAATATTACACGTAAAAAACTCTACAAATTATTGGTTACAAATGATTGTTGTTTTGTTCTCTACAGCACGTGTCAAACTCAAGACCCGGGGGCCAAATCTGGACCTTTAGAGCATCCAATTCGGCCCGCACAAGAACGTAAATAAGTCTGAGAAACAATGAATTATTGTGTAAATTACCAACTCATTCAGTTGTAGATCTCTCTGCTAGATAATAGATATCTCCAAAATAATACACAAATTAATTGACACTCCACAACATCAGCACATATTTTCTCCCATGCTGCTTATATCACACGATGGCTGTCATTTTTAACCTCAAATTGTTCAAAGAACTCTCAGTGTTTCCAGAATCCTGCAATTGTCTTCAAATTATTCCACACAATTTTCCCAAATTACATAAAAATTGTCCAAAAAATATAAAAAATGTTAAAGTGAAGATCCTGCAGGAAGTGATGTGTGTTCCTTATGGCTTTAATATTACCAGTACTGTTTATAATGTATTTATATGTGGAAGTGACAACTAGAGCCGTGTATATATATATATATACACACACACACACACACACAGAGCGAGAGAGAGAGAGAGAGAGAGAGAGAGAGAGAGAGAGAGAGAGAGAGAGAGAGAGAGAGAGAGAGAGAGAGAGAGAGAGAGAGAGAGAGAGAGAGAGAGAGAGAGCAACTCTGTTCTCAGGAAGTGATCAGTTTACTATTGTAGCCAATGGAGCTAGAGCTGATTAGACGGTTAGTGATGCACATTTTTACCGTAAAACGTTATTATTATTATCATCAGCGTATCTAAACCCATTAACGTGTGCATTAGGGCATGTTAGTGGATTATCCCCCACTAAACTAGTAAACTAGTATTTACATTTTCATTACTATTATCATGTTTTTTTCATTGTGAGATATACTGATTTTGTTTTAATGTAAAAAAAAAAAAAAAAAGAGAAAAAATTCTAAATTCTTCTTAGAAAATGAAGGGCTCATTATCAGATACAGAGCGTTTACTTCACACAGTTTTATCTACACACATAGGATACATGTCTTCTTTTTTATCAAACAATAAACTTTTCAATTGTGCTATTTGTGGAAAAAGTGCAAATTAAGTGTTTGAATATGATTGCTTCACATATTTTTTTATTGTTATAATCCTGATTTTTATTTTATTTAAACATGTTTTTTAGATTTCTCCTGCTAACTAATGCTAACCATCTATTTCTCCTCTGGTTCAGTTTGAAGCCAAACATTTTCACTCCTTTATCAGAACGACTGGAGCATCCCCATACAGCACAGTAAACTGTATGACAACTTATTAATGTTTCTGACTTTGTTAGACATTTATTTAATCAATTTATCTTGGTACATGAGTGCATAGTAAAAATATAATGTCTAAATTTATATATGTATCAACATAATAAATATGTTTTCAATGTGTACTGTCTGGATGTGGTGTTTTTTTATTTTATGTGTTTTTTTTTCTTTTTTAAAGCAAATTTAAGAAAATTTAAATCAATACATCCTGTATACAATACTCATTAACACATTTTTTAAACCAAATTAATGTTGGTCTTCACTATGTAAAAAAAAGCAGGTTTACACTAATTATTAATACAAATTTATGTTAGGAAAAAAAAACTATTTATGGAACTACATAAACATATATTGTATATACACATACATATGACGTGTACTGTATAAATACTGTCAATCAATGCAGTTATTGATGACAAATAACCAAAAATCCCAGTTATGTCACTAGGAATCAATGGATTCGAATGGCCCACCTATAACTTCTGGTCGCAACTCTCCCTCTATACGGCTCTGGAGCACAATGATCAGTGACTGATGAGTGATTGATCAGTGACTGATGAGTGATTGATCAGTGACTGATGAGTGATTGATCAGTGACTGATGAGTGATTGACTGACCTGCAGCACCTTGCTGTGCACCACAGTACCAATGGTTCCAGCACACAGCCTTGGACCCAGACCTTTGAACAGACCAGCTTTACCATCTATCTTAATGATGTGTTTTGCTGAAACAACACAAACAGACATTTAGAAACTATGACAACATTGTCCTAAATTATATTTATCGTAACACAATTCTCACAACATTTAATATCAGTGGACAATAAGACAAATCTAAACTGACTGGAACCTTTGAGCAAACCAAACACTAAAAACCATGTAAGGTCACATGTGGAGCTTTGATCTAAAAGTAGACCTTCTAAGAACATGTAAAGAACTAGACAAACTACTAGTCATTAAATAAACATTTACCCATTTGGCGACACCACCAAAAAGGTCAGGTTAGCTAGCAAGGAGGCAGCAGAAATAATGTGATCTAAATGACGGAGTGAGATGGAATGGGATGAGAAGAGCGTTCAGTCCGTGCTGATCTGATCTGAATTTAAGACCATTTAATACTTTTTAAGGCATTTTATTTGTAAAAAAAAAAAAAAAAAACTCGGCATGTCGGGAGGAGGAGGAAGTTGCGTGTGTGGAAAATGACGGGGGGAGAGACTTGGAGGAATACCAAAATACAGTAAGCAAACTACTCAATTCTGACCCAGATAGCATAATAATAACAATGTTCCCATCAAAAGCCTGGTCTCAGTGTTGTTTATGTAGTTTTATAGACGGAAACTAATGTTGAGGTGTCACTAAAGCAAAAAAAAAAAAAATGCTTCAAAGTCACTAATAGGTTTTTTCAGAAAAAGTTGTTTTTCTCAGCCTCTATTCAACAGCTGATTACGGAAGAACGAAACAAGCCAGAAACAAAATTATATTTTCTGATGAAAGTAGAGAGTCTGAAGTGGAGATTTAATGATTATTTAATGTTCTGTAAGCCTCAGGTTATTTGTTATAGGACACAGTAGCGACTCCTAAAACAAGTATTTTAATACTAAATGAGCTTTAAAATAAATAAATTAAAAAAAAATATATATATATATATATATATATATATATATATATATATATATATATATATATATATTGATATAGGCAATATTGTAATTTTCTGTCACTAAAATAGAAAATTCGATATAAAGTGAATCTCCATATATTGCCCAGCTCTATCAATTATATAGTGTTTTGCCGTTACAAGGTAGATTCAAGGAAACGTGGAGTACTGTGAGTATGAAAAAGTCGACCTAAATGTGTCTTTACTGGAAAATATATATCTGGTCACCATATTGATGACTCATCACTAACTACACAGCTGTGTTTACTTTAGTCCTCTCACCTAACCAGAGGAACAGGATGTACGTGCACAGGGTAAGAAAGCTGTGGGTGGAGGACAGCTACGCTACTCACCGTAGGAGAAGAGTCCAGGCAGCTGGTACACCTGTCTCCCAAACAGGTTCCTGCCCAGGGTGGGGGGCAGTGGTTCGTGTCCCACCTGAGGACAGAGGATAGAAGGGTCAGTACCACTGTTCTACAGATCATTGTTTGATCCACAGGATGTTTGAACTGATTCAATAACTTCATAATAAGCACTTGTCGTACTCAGACCAGTCTAGGTCTGTAGACCACATTCTAAAAGTCTAGACTCTGTCTCAGACTGACCAAACTCAGGATTATTCATCAAGACCAGCACCGATTCCTGCCATTTTAAAACTTCTTTTAATGTGATAACAATGAGAAGAACTGGATTAAACAATAAATACCCAATATATATCTGTTAAGGACTTTTTCCTTCATTAAGGCTGAAATGTGATTAAATGATGTAGTGTTGATTTTTTCAGGGCAGCTCTGAGTTGTTGAAATTAGTTTTAAAGTAAATCACATTCAGGACACTGTCTCTTTAAGAATGTGTAAACAGCCCCGTTAGCTGCAGCAGCAGCAGATCTCTGCTGAGGAGAGACAGAGTTAGTTAGAGAAGAGAAACACATGCAGTGTTTCCTCAAACATCTCTCAGTGTTTAACAGACAGACAGACATCTGCACTGAGCCTCTGACAGACAGTCACTGACACAAAAGAAGCAGCACAGCTAACTCTGTGTCCGTGTACTGGGGGGGAGGGGCGGAGCATACTTCTGCCCCGTTTAAGCGCTTAATTAATCCTAATTAATGTCTGTAATACTGACTAGCAAATGGTGTGATTTGGCAGAGAAAAAACCATTGGATGTTCTGTGTATGGACCACAGACATATGACACAGACACGGCACCGCAAGGGTTAAAATGTGAACTACAGATGGTTCTACGATCTCTGTGATTTGGGAGATCGTCATGTTGTAATCCTTAACCATCTAATATCACCATATCGTATACCCTTAATATATATATATATTTTTTTTTATTGTTTTTATGTATACAATCACACAGTACAAATCACATCATAATATTAAATATCATTCATAGAGTAGCTACAGTCAAACAGTGTCTTTTACATTTTTTTCCATAATTCTGATATATACAGTATATTATACCCTAATTTGTATTAAAATACTCGTTTTAGGAGTCACTGCCTTTATTACTTCTCAGAACAGCATGAAAAGTGCACCCATAAACTAGCCACACTACAGAACTCACTCACACGTGCTGTCCCTTAGAGGAGAAACACAGTTTTATAATAAATGTGTGGCATTTTTAATCAGCAAAGTTAACCCAGAATTATCTTTCTAGTAAGACTTTATGGAGTTGACAAATATTGAGATTTATATCGTATATTGCTATTTTGAGGAAAAATATTGAGATCTCAGTTTTAATCCACATCGTTCAGCCCTACTGTTTAACTTTCTGAAATGCAACAAAGCTCTGCTTCAAATCGTTATTTCTCATGGAATAAAATGGGACTGTTTTGAGACATATTTGTGTTCATCTACCACAACCGTTTCATCTTTATGTGAGCTTGAGTTTTTGTATTTTGGTATGATGTCATTTACAGTTAAACGGATACAGAATAGTTGGTGTTAAAGGTCCAAATAAAGTGTTTCCCATTGGCTAACTGATTGATTGTCCTCCTGCAGAAACTGTGACTAACCATGTCATTATTGGCAGAAATATTTTAAACACTTGCTGTACATTTATCTAACATTAAAATTGTGTATTCAGATATTTAGACGAAATGTGAAATTATGAGTAGCAGTTTTAATACATACAGTATAGGGCTGCACAATTCATCAAATTTTAATCACAATTTTGGTTGCCATGATTAAATTAACCGTACCATCTGCAATAATTACATTTAAAATATATGGATATGTATTTATTCAGTTAAACCTTGATACATTTTAAATTCTTGGGGTAATTGTTTTTTAATCATAATTCCTTTTGAAAGCTTCATTTTGCACCGTAAACTGTAGGCGTATTGTTTGTTTAAAAGTAGTGTAATAAAATGATAAATAATGTAATAATTGTAATAATCGTGCAGCCCTATTACAGTATGAGTTTATTTTTTCCCCAGTAATTCAGTTAAACCATATTTATTGTGTAGTTGAGTTGAACATGTTGTGCTTTGATAGAGTTACAGAAACATTACATGTATTTAAAATAAACTAAAGAGAAGAGAACCTTATCATGGTTTTAAATGATTATATGTTATGGTCTAGATCTCTGATAGTGAGGTCATAGTGGTATTGATCACAACAATGTCTAAAGCTCAGACCAGGATCATCAACATGAGGTTCGGACCCCCGGTACCGACCCCTGACAGCAGTGCAGCGGGACTACAGGAACCAGGAACGGGGAGAGAAGCACAAGGTCACCGGGACAGCGCCCCGGGAATTCTCCCGGTGCCTTATTAGCGGGTCAGCGGCAGCTCGTGCATCAACATAGGGTTCCGGGTCCCAGGGACAGTTAACCATTACACGGTGCGGTCCGTCAGTATAAAGGGTCCGGTAGACCCCGGTCAGAAGTCCTACCTGGATCAGGACCTTGATGTACATGAGCGGGTGAGACAGGACGGTGAGCCCTGATCCCAGAACAACCTGTCCACACGCGTCCGCCATCTTTGGAAACCCAGTCAGGACCGGAAGTTCAATTCTTCTTCTTCTTCTACTGCTTGAAAAACGGTACATGTCCAGCGTTTAGGGGAATTACCGCCACCTCCTGGTTCCGGAATTAAGAACGAATATGTATTGACATTATTATTGTTATTACACTCTTTGAGCTTAAGTACATAAACGGTACCTTCATAAAAATGTTGTACATAACCCCCCCCCCCCCCCCCCCATTTTTATTTTCAACAACTCCAAACCTAACCATAGATGTAAAGTTTTCATTATATTTCTCTATTTTTTTTATGCTTTTATGGCCTTTCTGTCAAAATATGCATGTTCCCCAAAAATAAGATGCAAAGTGGAACATTTGATATTATGTTATTGCAGACTTAACTAAATCAATAATTGATATGAACAGTGAAACATTGATTTTTAGGCATTAATACTTTAGAGCTATGAGCATTTATTGGAAAAACAAAACCAGACCGTCTTTGAGCTTAGGAACCAAAACGGTACCTTCATAAAAGTGTCTTCAAAATGTCATATTTAAATATTTTTTCTCATCAGATCTTTTCAACAACTACAGACTCAACTATAATTATAACGTTTTTCCATTGTATTTTTTACACATTTGACATTTTTATTTTCTTTTTGTAATGAAAACAAACATTTTTCAATGACAAAAACACAAAATGTGCATTTTTTCCAAAAAATAAGGTGCACAATGAAATATTTTGTATAAAATGATTACAGCCTTGAGTAGGTCAATAATTATAGGAACATTGATTTTTAGGCATTATTACTTTTAGAGCTATTAACATTAATTGAAAAAACATACACTATTAACCGTTAGGATTGGGCATCGTTTGGATTTTAACGATTCTGATTCCGATTCTCAATTTCGATTCCTGTTCTAAACGATTCTCAATTCTTTGAGTGGTGCAGGTCAACAGGTCACAGATTTCACACATTTAAAAAGCCTTAAAACAGGCCATTTTTATTAATTCACTTAGTTGATACAATTTAATTTGGTTGCTGTAATGTAACTAGGGTATTCATGACCAAAGGTTTCCAACTGTAACTGTAAAAGTGAAACTTTCTGAAATAAAACTACAAACAAGTTGTCATCAGTGTAAAAAACATAGAGCTACAGGTAGATGTGAAACTAAATAAAACAAACTCAAACCCTGGAACAGTCATGTGACAAATTAATCAATAATTCTTATTGAGAAAGATTCTTATTATTCTGGATACAGTGGAAACAGAAACTATAAAAATTGTTATATTTGAACCTGTATATATTGGTGGGAAGATATTATGTACAAAATGTAATTGGAGTCTAAAGCCACAAAAAAGCACCCCTTTAAAAAGAAAACAGACTAATATTAGACTTCTTTACATGGAGTATAAGTATAAGACAAAAGAACAGTGGAAACATTGGACTGTTTTGAAAGTACCCCAAGTATTTTTTTTTAATGTACATGTGTAAATTGTATGTGACTGTAAATAGTGCATATGTTTCATATAAACGGGTAAATGTGTGAATTGTATATATTGTAATAGTTGTATGGAGTGCACATGTCAATAAAAAAATGAATAAATAAAAAAGCAACAACTGTTCGTCACTGATGTAATTCCAAGGCAGCAGCCCCTCCCCCGCTACTGAGAGACGGCAGCAGTAGAGGACTGTCCTACACTTCCTCATTTAGCAGGCTCTCTCCCCTGTCAGCCTATGGTTAGCGGCTCCACACACACAAGCACACGCACACAAACACGACAAACGGTCATAAGGAAAAAGTTTGAATATATATAATATATATATGGAAGTCTGAATATATATATTTATATCTGTGACGTGCAGTCAGGGTAGGCAAGGTAGGCATTGCCTACCCAAGGGTGAATTGATATTTTGATTATTTGTTTTAATTAATTATGCAACCCCGTGAACTGCCACCTTAACGTGGTGGGGTTGTTTGAGTGCCCGAATGATCCAAGGAGCTATGTTGTCTGGGGCATTATGCCCCTGGTAGGGTCTCCCATGTCAAACAGGTCCTTGGTGACGGGTCAGACTAAGCGCAGTTCAGAAGACCCTTTATGGACAGTATAAAAACCAGGACCGTGATGTCGCCCGGTATGGCACAGCCGGGGCCCCATCCCTGGAGCCAGGCCTGTGGCTGGGGCTCGAATGCGAGCACCTGGTGGTCGGGCCTTTGCCCACAGGGCCCGGCCGGGCCTAGCCCGAAAGTACGACATGGGCCCGCCCTCCTGTGGACCCACCACCCACAGAGGAATCCGTAGGAGTTGGGTGCAGAGAGGACTGGGTGGCGGTCGAGGGGGGTGCCTCGGCGACCCGGTCTGCATCCACAGCTTCTAGCTGTTGGGACATGGAACGTCACCTAGCTGGGGGGGAAGGAGCCTGAGCTTGTGTGGGAGGTTGCGAGGTACCGGCTAGATATAGTCGGGCTCACCTCCACGCACAGACTGGGCTCTGGATCCCAACTCCTGGAGAGAGGCTGGACGCTCCACTTCTTCAGCCGGTCAGACCTGGCAGTCCCAAACGTGTGGTGAGGGTCTGTTGAGAACATCTGGTGGATCCCTCTGTCAGTGGGGTCTTCAACTCCCACCTCCGGATGAGCTTCTCCCAGATCCTGAGGGAGGTGGGAGACATGGAGTCCAAGTGGACCATGTTCTACTCCTCCATTGTTGATGCGGCCGTTCGCAGCTGTGGCCATAAAGTCTCTGGTGCCTGTTGCGGCGGCAATCCCCGAACCCCGTGGTGGCGCCCGGAAGTGTGGGATGCCGTCAAGCTGAAGAAGGAGACCTACTTGGCCTGCCGCTCGCGCGGTCGCAGAGGCAAAAACTCGAGTCTGGGAGGAGTTCGGAGAAACCATGGAGGAGGACTATCGGTCGGCCTCAAAGAGATTCTGGCAAACCATTCAGCGCTTCAGGAGGGGGAAGCAGTGCTTCACCAACACTGCTTACAGTGCAGGGGGGGAGCTGCTGACCTCAACTGGGGATGTTGTCGGGCGGCGGATGGAGTACTTTGAGGGTCTCCTCAATCCCACTGCCACGTTTTCTGATGAGGAAGCAGAGGCTGGGGACTCAAAGCCGGACTCGGGCTGAAGTCACCGAGGTGGTTGGAACCTCCTCGGGGGCAGGGCTCCGGGGGTTGATGAGATTCGTCCTGAGTACCTTAAGTCTCTGGATGATGTAGGACTGTCTTGGTTGACACGTCTCTGCAACATCGCGTGGGAGTTGGGGACAGTGCCTCTGGATTGACAGACCGGGGTGGTGGTCCCTTTCTTTAAGAAGGGGGATCAGAGGGTGTGCTCCAACTACAGAGGGATCACACTCCTCAGCCTCCCCGGCAAGGTCTACCCCAGGATGCTGGAGAGGAGGATCCAGCCGATAGTCGAACCTCGGATTCAGGAGGAACAATGCACTTTCCGTCCCGGTCGCGGCACACTGGACCAGCTCTATACCCTTCATCGGGTGCTCGGAACGTGAGATTGATAGACAGATTGGTGCGGCGTCAGCAGTGATGCGGTCACTGTATCGGACTGTTGTGGTGAAGAGGGAGCTGAGTCGGGGGGCAAAGCTCTGAATTTACCGATCGATTTACATTCCTACCCTCACCTGTGGTCATGAGATTTGGGTAATGACCGAAAGAACAAGATCGCGGATACAGGCGGCCGAAATGAGTTTCCTTCGCAGGGTGGCTGGGCGCACCCTTCGAGATAGGGTGAGAAGCTTAGTCATTCGGGAGGAGCTCGGAGTAGAGTCGCTGCTCCTTCACGTCGAAAGGAGCCAGCTGAGGTGGCTAGGGCATCTGTTTCGGATGCCTCCTGGTCGCCTCCCTCGGAAGGTGTTTCAGGCATGTCCTATTGGGAAGAGGCCTCGTGGAAGGCCCAGGACACGCTGGAGGGACTATGTCTCTGAGCTGGCCTGGTGTCGCCTCGGGGTTCCCCTCAGAACAGCTGGAGGAGGTGTGAGTGTCTGGGCATCTCTGCTGAGACTACTGCCTACGCGACCCGGCCCCGGATAAAAGCGGAAGAAAATGGATGGATGAATGGATGTTTTAATTACAATATATTTATAAATGATTTATTTTTCAATTTCCGCCCCTAACCCAAATCGCTAAACATTGCTATTTCCTAACCGGAGGAGCCAGGAGGAGGCCACACCCCTTCTCAAAAGCACATTGCTGCTCTGCCTCTGTTTCCATAGCGTGTTTTTACGTGTTTGTTCATGCACAGTTCCCCAAGCCGAAAACCATTTACATCCAAAGGCAGCTCTCTACGCTGCCTTATGACGTAACAGTGCTATGCTAAATGCTATATGTAAGTTCACAGTGCATTAGTGAATTGATATCACGTGACCGCTGCTGCTACGTTCTCTAGCTAGTGGGCGGGATAACACTACAGTGTGGATGACAGAGCTGGAGACGAAAAAGAAACTTTTTTTTGAGGAAAAACAACATCTTTTAAAAGATGGAGACCAACACCTGAGCTACCAGACCTTCAGCAAAGATAAGGTCAGAACATTGTTGGTACTTTCTACAGTGAATGGAACAAAAGGAAGGATTGACTTTGTGGATGCTCCTCACTGAGGATGTTCTGAGTTGTTGTTGTTGTCATTTTCTCCATGTTTCTGTGTTTCCAACACAAACAACAGATGTGCTGTCGTGTCATGAGATATATCTTGTTGGGAGAGTATGGAGGCTATATTAAATAATTGTTCATGTTTCTTTAATGGCGTTTATGATGTTGATTTTGTTAGATGATAAATACTTGTTAATGTGGATCTTGTTGGGTTTTTTCTTTCTTATTATGAATTTTATAACTTTGTTGTAAATTGTGCTATACAAATAAAGTTGAATTTAATTGAATTAACAATTGCCAACAGAAACATATGAAATTGATGGTCTCGATTTTGGACGCCCTGCCTACCCAACCCTAGTAGTCATGGTACGTCACTGATATAGAGGTAGAAGTAGAAAAAAAAATCTTAAACCATTAAATTAGGAAAAGTCATGAAATATGAAGCAAAAAAAGTCAATTATTACTTTTTCAATGATAAACACTGAATGGGGTCAAATTGACCCCAAAGATAATAGGAGGTTTATGTGACAGTGACCTATCTAAAGACCCTGGCTGGAATATTTACAGACTCATCTCCAATACTCAGTTTGAAACCATGGAAAGAGTTTTAATGAGGAGAAAATCACTGCGTTTAAAATTTTTGTTTTTATTTGAAAGAGAAGCAAAATAATTCTCCTCGGAGGATGGAGGTCCAACGCTGAACTGGTTCAAGTTGGATCTTTAATCTCCACTAACGCTGGGTTCCTTCTGGAAGAAGAAGAAGAAGAAGAAGAAGAAGAAGAAGAAGAAGAAGAAGAAGAAGAAGAAGAAGAAGAAGAAGAAGAAGGATGGATCAGAGTGTGTGTGTGCATGTGTTTGAGTGTGCGTATGCTGGGTTACTTCTACTCACAGCACTTGTAGAGCGTGTTGAGCCTGGCGATGTCGGTACGGCTCATTTCCTTAGCGTTGCCAAAGGAGACGTTTGGGTTGGGGATGGGAAGCATAGTGGGCTGGTTGTTCTTAGAGAAGGCGTACCTGGAACACAACGTTTGAGTAGGTGAACTTACGCACACACACACACACACACACACTGGCTGTTCTTACTTGTGATACTGCATGACAGAGTTGTAATCGTAGGACGTTCCCTGGTTCAGAGTAGCGATCTTCCTGAAGTTGTGCTCCATTCCTATAAAACACAGAAAAACAACATTCATGTTATAATTTGTCATGTTTTGGAGATTCTGGAGGTTGTGGAGAGATTGTTGTGGTGTAGAGTGCCAGGTCCGACCAGACAAACGTTAACAAATAAAGATTTTGACCTTCTCAGACTGATCTCAGCTGGCTAACGGACCTGATTCAGTGTCTGTCCCACACTGAGAGGATTAACTCACCTGACTGAACGTTCTGCAGCAGGACTCGGATGTGATTGTCTCTGTCATTGCGAGTCTGCTCGTGGTTGAATCCCAGAGCGTGGAGCAGCTCATGCTGGACCGTGCCGTGGTAAAGACATCCTTGGCGAGCCAGAGAGACCACCTGCTTCCCACCACGACGACCGACGTAGGACCAGCAGCTGCAGGAAGGAGCGGGAAAATGTCAGAGTTCTGAAGCGGAACACGAGCTGAGGAGTGATCTGACTCACCCGCTCTGGGACTCGATGCTCAGCCAGTCGCGGTCACTGCTTCTGCTGGGCCTGAAGCGGATGCAGGAGAAGGAGGAGAAGGATTCCAGTCCACGGGTGATGATGGACTTCTCTCTGGAGGCTGTTGGAATGACAAACATTTACCCTTTGAGCAGCAAAAACATACTTTATATTTAACCTTTTGTTCTCCAACTGATCAAAACAATCAACTATTGGACTATTTAGAACCTGGATGCAAAGCAAGGCACATTTATTTTTACAGCACAAGGCAATTCAATGTGCTTTACATGATTAAAAACACAACAGAAAACATTGCTGCTCGCTCTGATACTCACAGAAGTGGTTGTTGATGTAATAAGGGATGTAAACCTTCCCATCAGTGTACTTTCCCCACGTGCAGCCACGGCTGGTGCAGGGGTCGGCGTTCCTCTCGGACTCGCTGTCGATGGCGATGTCTCCTTCGATCAGGATGGGCTCATCGGCAGAACGCACTGGAACAGGCCAGCAATCAGTGATCAATGATCAGTGATCAGCAATCAATAGTTAGACACAAGGTTCAATGTGTGGAAATGTGTGAACGCTTCAGTGTGTATTCAGGACTCACCCAGGTTACTGTTGGCCCTCTCCAGAAGTTCAGAGACGGAAAGTTCCTCTGTTCAGAGAGAACAACACACGTCACTACACACTACACACTATACACTACACACTACACACTATACACTATACACTACACACTACACACTATACACTATACACTACACACTATACACTATACACTATACACTACACACTATACACTATACACTATACACTACACACTACACACTATACACTATACACTACACACTATACACTATACACTACACACTATACACTATACACTATACACTATACACTACACACTATACACTACACTACACTATACACTACACACTACACACTATACACTACACACTAACTAACTAACAGATAGAATCAGTGAAGGTTTACATACCTGTCTGTTCCTTCAGCACCAGACACAGACACAGACACAGACACAGACACAGACACAGACACAGACACAGACACAGACACAGACACAGTACGTTAGTTTCAGGGCTAACACACGTACATGAAAGATAGAAAAATATGTTCTAAATGACTCTCAAAACATATGAAAGAAACACACAAAAAACAACCAAATAAAGGATAGAAAAAAATGAAATAAACAAAATGACTCTAGAAACACAGATCACACATATCAGAAACATAGAAGCTGACTGATCCAGGTAAAGCTCATGTGTGAGGGCAGATAGTTCTAGTAGCAGCACACCTCACCTCACTGTGGGCCCAGCTGCAGGCAGCCAGCAGCAGCACAGCCACAGCTGAGAAGGTCAACATACGAGTCATCTCTGTAGATCTGTAGGACCAGGACAGGAACCATCAGAGACACGGTGTGGAGATATTAACGTTAGAGGAACTCACCTGTTGGATCCTGTTGGACGGTGAAGCTCAGGATGGATTCCAGGACTTTTATACGCTCAGCTTTATCTGCAGCTCCATATATGGACTATCAGTGAAGATAAGAAGCACAGAATCAGCTAAAGTGTGGTGTGTTCCAGAGCAGGTGAGAACGGGTCAGCTGTGCAGAGCAAACATTACAGGTGGACTTTCTACAAGAACATCTGAAGCTGGGATGGAAACTTTATCTAAAAATATCAGATTGGACTGAAAACGTGTTTGTCTGTAACTTTCCCACAGTAGAAACATGTTGATTATTAGTTACTTAAAAGATGAAATCTCAATAAAACAAAGGAGGTGGAGTCGAGAAAACCATTTCAGCAATAGTCAATTATGTATTGGTTACTTTAAAACAGGGCTTCTCAACCTCAGGGTCAGGACCCCATTTAGGGTCATGAGACACTGGGAGGGGTTTCCAGATGACTTCAAAAAACAATTTGAGCCAATTTTTGTTTAATTTTACCATTTTTCTACAACTCCACCAAACTCACCATATTTTAACCCATTTTCATCACTTTTTCTTGTCATATTTTTGCTCCTTTTAATGTATTTTTGCTAAATTACTCCCATTTCTGACACTTTTCTGCACATTTTTAAACACACTTATAAACCATTTTTACCACTTTTACACCTAATGTCACATATGTTGACCATTATTGTCACTTTTAACCTCTTTCATGATTATTTTTTAGCAATTTAACCACATTCACCATTTGTCATGTCCATTATTTTCCAGTTTAAACTAATTGTTCTTAGAATGACACGTTGAACCTTTTTTTTTTGTTTTTTATCATTTTTTCTCTTTGTTTTTGCCAGAATAATTTACTTTGAACCACTTTCTGTGATTCTGAGGAAGAAAATTTGACCTAAATGAAATTTCATCAACAGTTTTCTATGAGTTCTTTCTGTATTTTTAAAAACATATTAGTCAAAATACAGATTCATATTTTTTTCTTTAAATGTTCAAGATTATTTTAACTAATATAGTTTATTTAATCTACTCTGATTCACATGATTTTGAACCGCTTTTATCCTTACACCCCTACTTCTCGTTGTGTTGCTGTATTAGTATTACCTAAATAATCTAGACATTAGATGGTTGAACAGAACAGAACTTGCAATCCTTTGGTTCCTGTTACAGCTGCTGTTTTGTAAGACGTTGTGCAAAAACGGACCCACAGCAGCTGATGTTCATTCACCCTAAAAAGAGACGTGCAGTGAGAAGTAAGTGAGTTCAAGTTTATCTGCTGTTTCTTAACGTGTTGAAATCATCTGGATCATAACAGTGTGTGGAGAACCCACTGTTCTAAAATAGGGGTACGCAAACCCCTAGGGGTACGCGATGGCACTACAGGTACTTTAGAGAGAAGGTGGGAATTGAACAAAGTGTCGGTTCCACCCCAGGTGTGAGATGACCAGAAATGATACAAACTATAGAAATAAATCTATCCAGGAGACACTAAATCAATGTTTTTCAACCTTGGGGTCAGGACCCCATGTGGGGTCACCCGAAGTTTCTGAAAAATGAAAATAGATTTTTGAATATTTTACATTATTATTCCATCCATCCTTTTCAGACCGCCTTGTTGCTTTTTTTTCTACGGTCTGCTGGTGCCTATCTCCAGCTCTCACTGGGCGTTAGGCGGGGGTACACCCTGGACAGAGAGCCAGTCCATCACAGGGCAACACACAAACAACCACTCACATTCACATTCACTGCTGTGGACGATGTAGAGACTCCAATCACCCCAAAAGTCATGTTTTTTGGATTGTAGGAGGAGTTTACCTCGTACTGAGATTGATTAACTAAACAAAAATAAACAAAACTGAAGTTTTTGTTGCAAAAGTTTATTTTCTGTTAGTGGACATGTGCATAAATGCTCATAATCGATCTCAGTACGAGGTAAACTCAGACCGTGACACCAGAGTACCTGAAAAAAACCCCACACAGCACGAGAAGAACATGTAAAGTCTACACAGAAAGAAACACAGAATGAAAACACTTCAACAACTGCATTTCTACAATTTCACCTTGTAAAACATAAATTTACTTAAAATTCAAAAAAAAAAAAAAAAAAAACCCTCAAAAATGATTAAAAGCTAATTCTAGAAACAAATATCTTTGGGGTCACCAGAAGTTCTTGATATCAAAATGGGGTCATGTTCAAAAAAGGTTGTGAACCACTGCATTAAATACTGTAAATAAGATTATTTAAAACGTGTGTTGTCACTCATTCGTTCATCATTATGATCTATAGATGTTTTTAAATAGTTTTAAAAGCTAAATGTTGCAGTCAGACAAAGGATTCAGAAATAAGGGAAAAGTGGGACTAGAACCATAAAAGTTGTTCTAAAATAATAATGAGAGTATTAAAATAAACCTGCTGTGTGTCAGACTGTCTTCACTTACTGTAACTTTAGCCACAACTTCAGGAAGTGATTTAAACACAAAGTCAGTGTCTCAACATCCTGTGAGTTCACACGAGTGGAGCAAACATGTGGTTGTGTGATGAACAAACGCTCCGTGAGGCTGGACTAACCTGTCATTTCACACTTCATTTTGTCTTCTTTTTTTAATAATATGTAAAGCTTTTTATTTATAAGAAAAGTGATGTAAATAAACTAAACCTAAACATATTATAGAGTAACCTGGGCCTCGTGTGTCAGCTCTAGTTTATATTGATCACAATGTAAATAGTCTAAGTTTATTACTTTAAGATTTTATATCAATTCTTCTTCTTCTTCAACTCAATCCTTAATTCTCACACTTCTCATGGCAGTTTATAAAACTCAATGATTGGTTTCCAGTAAAGATCACAATAGATGTTATTATTAGACTATAGCTATTATTCCAGTAACTTATTGCAGTGGTTCTCAACCTTGGGGTCGTGAGACACTGGGAGGGGTCTACAGATGCCTTTAAAAAAGCTAAGAATACTTTATTTTTAACAATTTGAGTCAATGTTTTTGCTTATTTTTACCATTTTTCTGCAACTCCACAAAACTCACCATATTCTAACCTATTTTCATCACTTTTTCTTGCCATATTTTTGCTAAATTTTTCCCATTTCTGACACTTCTACATCACATTTTAATGTATTTTGTGTGCAGTTTACATGTTCAGCTCTTATAAACCCTTTCTACCACTTTTACACCTAATGTCACACATGTTGAATGATGTCACTTTTAACCTCTTTTCACCATTTTTCATGATTTTTTTTTTTTTTACCACTTTTTCTGTCTGTTTTTATCCACTATAATTTATAACTTTTAACCAATTTCTGTGGTTTTTAAAATCCCATTTCACCTCCTTTTCCACCATTTTTATTCACTTTGAACCATTTTATTAGTGATTAAAACCAGGATTTCCATCTTTAAGATCATAGAACAATAGACCATCATTTTACTGACTTTATGGATGGACCCTTTATTCCCCTTATAGATGGAGCTCTGAAATAACCTTTTTAATGTGCTATGATAACTGAGCTGATATGAACATTTAGTATTTGCTTCAATATGAATGTAATACATCTTCTATAAGTGCTCAGTGGATATAAAATATGTTTGCTTTGGTTTAGTCTTTGAATATATATGTATATATATATATATATAAACCCACATACTGTATAGTTTAGATCTGAATATTAATAACTTGTGAGGATGAAGCCAGGCTCAGTTGATGCATTTTCTTTTTTTTATTGCAGAGCAACTTTTATCACAGCCAAAAAAATGTGTTTGTTTGATCAAAGGGTCACATGATCAACATTCATGTCAGCATTAGAATAATAAGTGATCTGAGCATTAATATATATCATTTTGTGTGTTTTTCTCTTATTCTGTGTATGTTTTTTGTTGTCTTGCTCGTTGTGAGGCATTTTGTACATTTCTGTAGTCATTTTGTGTATTTATTTCTGTAAAATACATGTTTTTTTGGAGTCATATTATATATTTTTAGAGTATTTTCTATGTATTTCTGTTGTCGTTTTGCTTGTTTGTTAGTACTGTGGGTTTGCAGAGTCATTTTTTATGTTTTCCTTGTCTTTTTGTTTACTTTTGATGTCATTTTCATTTTTATATATTTTCTGAGTCATTTTGTGTATTGCTGTTGTTGTTTTGTTCATTTTGCAGTATTTCCTGTGTTTTTCTCTTGTATTTTACTGTATTTTGTAATTCTTTGTATTTTGTTTTATTGCTTTGATGTGTGGACCATCATGACATAGATCATGATGTAAAGACAAAAATCAGTCAAATATCATCTACATTTATGATCCTTTGTGTCTTTAACATCAAAGCAAACCTCACACAGATAAAACAACATGTGATGTCTGTGGCAATGCTCGTCTCCCATTGGACGGAGCGCTAACTGCTGAAACCACAGTCCTTTGAGGTAATAACGGTCACTTTTGTTAGAAATCTTTTGAGTGCATGAAACCATAATAAGGGGGCGGGGGCGGGTCCCCCCCCCCCCACACACACACACACTCTCCTCTTCTATATAAAGCTTTGACAAAAGGAGTTAGTTTTAGGATTTTTACTGATGTTCTCCAACATTCAGTCATGATCCTCCAAACCGCTGTGTTCACTCTGCTCGTCTGCTCTGCTCTCACCTCACAGGTAAACAAATCAATAAATTATATCATTTTCTACTGACTGATCGATCGCTTTGATTTCAGGACACTGATGGCAACGATGAAAGCTCTGGTGAGTCCGTCTGTCTGTCGGGGTGGGGGTCAATTACATTCTCCAATTACAATTACGTCTTCAATGATCCATGTTCAATTACAACTCAATTATGATTACGCTGACAGACATTTTTTTAAATAAATTAAATTAAAGTCACAATTATTATTTTCCCCCTCAAAATTAATTACAATTATGTTCTAAACTACTATAGTTCAATTACAATTAATCACAATTTATTGATGTGGGCTTCAGTATAGCCATAGATTTAGATTTATTTTATTGTTTTTTTAAATGTTAAAATGATCCCTATAGAAGTGACAGGTAGTGGGAAAAGTTGATATATAACATTAACATTAATAATTATTAGTATAAAACATAGAACTCTAACATGGTTCACCAGGTTTGTGTTTAATTACATTGTAATTGGCAGTTTTTATAAAATTTCCATGACAATTACAGTGACAAAGTCAATTATCTGAACTCAATTACAATTCAATTATGATTACAACAATAACAGAATTTTTCACTTACAATTAGCATTATAATGACATCATAATTGTAATTCTATGTGATTATAACTATGATGGACCTTCACCCTGTTGTCCGTCTCACAGGAAACAACATTGAGGACGATGAGTTCACTGTCTCATCACTGCTGGAAAAAGCAAATGCTAATCTTGGTACGTTTCTAATGTTTTTATTTATATATTTAGTTATTTTTGTAGCTGCTGTTTGCTGCTAATAGGAAATGTGAAAGTGTGATTCTGTTCCTCAGGAAAGAATGCTGGTGACCCGTTGGTGATGTTTGGAGACATAGCCGTCCCCACGGGGCTGCAGAACGCTGACCCCTGCACCAGTCGTGGTTGCCTTTGGCCAAAGTCCAGTGATGGCAACGTTTACGTTCCCTTTCAGATCTCCAACCAGTACTGTGAGTCTGCTTTAACCCTACAACTGTTTAGTCCTGTGTACCCCCAAATACATTGTTCTCTTAGGAGTTTTTATTATTTATCTTCTGCAACTCCTTTGTCGTGGAACTCCTCCTACTTTATTAATGCAGCACTAATGACACGTATGTCATCTCATAGACAATGTCAAGGATGTGAAGTTTTTGGACCCAAAATATCAAGGTCTCTACCAATATTTATCGTACAAGTTCAATGCCTACATTTCTAAAAAGCTCATCTCAGGTGGAGTATTTTATTTTGTTGGGCCAAAGCTGTACGACCTACCAGTAAAAAGATCAGTAGGGGTCAAAGTTCATGACATCAGAAAAAATAAAAATAAAAACTTGGCCACAAATTGAGACAGTGCTCAGACTGGTACCATTGAACAACATTTCCTTTCAATGGGTGACCTTGACCTTTGCTCAAGGTCACATTTAAAGTCAAGGTCAGTCATCTGTTTTTAATTAGTACAAAGAACAAACTTGTCAACAAATTCAGATGCAGGTTATTTTTGCCAGATTTTTCAATTTTCAATTGACAAATGCATATTTGCCTTGTGAATACACGTCGAGCCTAGTTTCATATGCGTTTTCATTTGTGGAACAAAACTCTCCTAAAACCTTATAACTGTGTCTCCAACATTGGTTCCCTGAGGCTTAATCTACTAATTTAAAACAATAAATGTAATTTAAAGTGGATTTTTTTTAAATACCATGCAACTTTCATCAATCAATCACATTTTATTTAGAGCACTTTTCATATATACAATATAATTCAAAGTGTTTTATATGATTACTTCATTAGTAAGTCAATAGCTGATTATTGTCTCCAGAGGTGAGATAGAATAAAATAATCCTGTTTAAAAAAATTACAAGAAAATATAGTATTTTATTAAGAAATAGTTTGTGGTGAATATAGCCGAAAAAAGAACTAGGAATATTTCCTGATTATTTTTAAATTCATTGTTAAATCTTTCCGAGTACCCCCTGCAATGTGTTCCTGTACCCCTGTTTGGGAACCATTAGCCGAGGCCATTATAGCTAAAATTAAACCATCTCTATCGCCGGGTAATTTTTACTAGATATAATATACACAATAAAACTAGAATGAAAATATTGCAATACATGACAAACTAGAGTTGTGTTCTTTTATTTCCAGCTATGCCATGTTAAACAAAATGAACATAAAATCTACCATGGGTGGATTTTAAAAATATAAACCAAAATTACTGGAAAAATTAGGAATGTTAAATTACAAACAAAAAATTATTTGAAAAAAAAAAGAAACTGTAAACTTGGTGTTTGGTCCTTCCATGTATAGGTCATTTAAGGCTTACCTGGTGAACACCTTTGTCCTAATATTCCCTCCTATCTCCTTTCCTATCCACTTTTCCTTAACCCCGGAAGTGTTTAAGTGGCGCCCATGATGAGGAGCGTTCCAATTCTATTTGAGCTAAGGAAAGGAGGCCCAATGCTTCCTTTATAACCTCCTTTAGCCTAGGAAACACTGATACATC
The DNA here is from genome assembly GCF_900634775.1 of Gouania willdenowi. Lineage (NCBI taxonomy): Eukaryota > Metazoa > Chordata > Actinopteri > Blenniiformes > Gobiesocidae > Gouania > Gouania willdenowi. Next base: position 3,735,815 of record NC_041046.1, read on the forward strand.
CTTTACCAAAAGAGACCACATAATGATTACCCACAATTCATTGTAGCAGCAACATTTAAAGGAACCAGCTCATCAGAGTGTTCATGGATACTCACCATGACATAAATGGAAATCGCCTGAACGTGTCTGTAAGAGAACGCGTGCTTTGGAGTAGGAGAACATCCACACCTTCTAAACATCAGAGAAGATGCTGAAGCTACTCCAGAACCCAAAACACAACAAAATAATGTTATATTTAATAATGCTCAGGTGAAAATCACCCACACATAGCGTTCTAGGGTTAAATGATGGTGTTAGCATTAGCATATTAGCCATTCTGTACTCTTAAAACAAACAAGACACTGATTGTTTTAATCACATATTTGTAAAGAGTGTGAACACGTGTTGTTGTTGTTGTTAAAGCTCAAAGAGAGAGAGACACTATCGTTAGAAGTCTACGTTCATTCTCACAATCAACCTGCATCCGCTTCACCCCACGCACACGACAGAGAGACTTTGTGAACATCCGCTCCCTGGGAGGGTAAGACACACACACACACACGCACGCACACACACACACACACACACACACACACACACACACACACACACACACACACACACACACACACACACACACACACACACACACACACACACAAATTCAAATAAAGCCTTGACAATGGGTGGGGCTACTGGAGCAGTTAAGACACTCCCACTCTATACTATAAAATCTTCAATGAACAATCTATGCTATGCTAACTAGCTACTCATTACTCAACATACCTCTATATTCAATATTGTCACCACAGGTTATAAAAGGGGCGGGGCTAACAATGCTTGTTTGTGTTGCATGATGGTCCAAAAACATCACATGACCTTGTTCTCGGCCAATCGCAAAATTCAACTGTAATATCATGGTTTAACCCATAGATGGCAGTCACTGACGTTATACAACTAAATAAGACTAATTCAAATGATTTGACTAAATGTTTGAGGACCAGGTTTTTAAGTTTAGTTTCTCTTTAAGTACAATAACATTTATTCCATAACTCTATATCTCTGGTGATACTTTAGTTGCTGTGCATCTCCGTCCCTCAGGTGTTTCTCCTTCGTGGGTCGTCGTGGAGGGGGTCAGACGGTGTCTCTCCAGCGTAGAGGTTGTGTTTTTAACTCAGTGATCCAACACGAGATGCTCCACGCTCTGGGTTTTAACCACGAACAGACGCGCTCCGACAGAGACCAGCACGTTCGCATCCTGCTGCAGAACGTCATCAGAGGTCAGTAACACGTCCACCATTGTGACACATGTTCCAGATGTTTCTCTAACAGTCGTTCTCTGCAGGTCAGGAACACAACTTTGATCGGATCGCCACCAACAACCTGGGAACGCCCTACGACTACAACTCTGTCATGCACTATAGCAGGTTAGCTATCAGCGTTCTGTTCCTCAGATTAGAGAAAATAGCCTTGACTACTTCCTGATTTGCTTTAAATTCATGGCACGGGGGCCAAATCAGGCCCCTAAAAGGATCCCATGTGGCCTGCAGGAAAAAGTAAAACATGAATGACTGTAAATATTACCAACCTGTAAATACACTAATTCAATAAAACAACAATATTTGCAGGACTTGTATTTTCTTGTAATGAAACCGCAGGATTACAGTTATGACTGACGTTCATTGAGTATTAACCATCAGGGGCCAAAACTAAATAATCTTGGGATAAGAACTTGGCTTAGGATGGATTCACAGCTCCTCTAATTGTATTAGACACATTCAATTTAATGTTTAGCTCCGCCTACATTAGTAGGTTCTATCCCAATGTTAGCTCTGCATGTTTAGAGGTACGTTCACACGGACAGATCCTAGTGTTTAAAACACTCTAGGATCTGTTTGGTCTGATTGTCCTCCTCCTTTGATCTGATAGTCCTCCTCCTTTGGTCTGATTGTCCTCCTTCTTTGATCTGATAGTCCTCCTTCTTTGATCTGATAGTCCTCCTCCTTTGATCTGATAGTCCTCCTCCTTTGATGTGAACTTTGTGTGCTCTACGTCATCTCTGATACTTCCTGTGTTTGATCTGCTCTGAGATCTTTTGTGTTCACAGTGAACCTAATCACTCTAGACTTTAATTGGAAATGTTCTGAGACCGACAGAAACAATTACTCTAGAATCCGTTGGTGTGAAGCACATTTAGAAAACAACTAGGTCCGGCAACTCTGGAACAAATGTTCTGGAATTGTGAATCATTTAAAAGTTACTGGTCAAATATTTTTTAATTATGTTCTCACGTCTGAAGTAAAATAATTCCACCTTCTCCATCTTTGGGATTCTTCTCCTTCAGATCACTGTTTCTAAAGTACAAAGGAAAGCACTTGCTTTAACAACCTTAATAACAGGAGAACCGTTCTTCTGCAGTGGAAATCAGACAAACTTCCATCGGATAAAGAAAATGCAAAACAAATGATCACAATATCAAGGATTTTTGAAGAGAATCTCCTGTTGCTTGGATATTCTTGGTTTCTTACTAACGTTACATTTAAATTATGTGGAAAAGCAAACTAGGGACAAAAAAGTTTAAATTGATCCATATTTGACCTGTGATCTAATGTGTTGTTAATCCAGATTAAGCTATCTCACGTGTTCTCTCTACAGATTTGCATTCTCCAGAAATGGACAACCAACAATCGTTCCTATTCCCGATCCTAACGTGTCCATCGGCCGAGCCAATCAGATGAGCGCAAACGACATCCTCCGTGTCAACCGCCTTTACCGCTGCAGTACGTATATTTTATTACTACAGTACTTAGGTTTTAATACTCTAGTACGTATGTTTTATTATTACAGTATGTTTTATTACTCTAGTACGTATGTTTTATTACTCTAATATGTATGATTTATTACTACAGTACGTATGTTTGATGTAGATGTTTGATGAAGACCATTACAATAGTCCAGTCTGCTGGAGATAAAAGCATGGACCAGTTTCTCCTGATCTTTCTGAGTCATTAAACCTTTCACTCTGGAGATGTTCTTTAGGTGGTAGAAGATGTTTTTGTGATAGATTTGATCTGGTGCTGAATGTAAGATCTGAGTCTTTATCTTTTAAAGATCCAGACTTTTCCTTGTTACCAAAAACAATCACCTCCATCTTGTCATGGTTTAGTTGAAGGAAGTTTTCACTCATCCATCAGTTTACTTTTTCTAAACAGTCACACAACACCTCAATGGGACCATAGTCATCTGGGTTCAGTGATAGATATAGTTGTGTGTCATCTGCGTAGCTCTGATAATCAACCTTACAGTTGTGTAAAATGTGTCCTAAAGGAAGCATATAAAGGCTAAACAGAAGAGGTCCAAGAACAGATCCCTGAGGAACCCCACAGGACATTGGTAATCTGTCAGATTCAAAGTTTACAATGTTTACAAAATAACTTTGATCCTCCAAGTAGAACTTAAACCATTACTTTAACATTTAGTCCAACCCATGTTTACAATCTGTGCAACAAAATTGTGATCTACAGCCGGGGTCACCAACCTTTTTGAAACCAAGAGCTACTTCTTGGGTACTGATTAATGCGAAGGGCTACCAGTTTGATACACACTTAAATAAATAAAGCGGGGGGGGGGGGGGGGGGGTAGTTTGCTTTTTAAAGAGAAAATGAAATAATTCAATTTCACAGTGTTCTTTTATTTGAAAAACACATATAAAGTAAAGAACAAATTCCACAGTACCCGTGCAAATGGTAAATGGTGGTAGTAGTAGAATAAATCAAATAAATAACATAAAATTAAACAAAAAAGGCATACATTGCATAAATGATCCATCAATCTATGCAATGTATGCTTGAAATAAAAATAATCAACAAAAGGAAAATTAAACATAGCCTATACAACAACGGCTATAACCATAACAGAAACACTTCCCTACACATGGTTGGATTTGATTTTCTCCAGATTTCCTCACTGACATTGTCCGGGCGGACCATCCTTCACTGAGCGTCGTTTCCGGCCGGACAATAATAACGATTACACCTCTTCTTATGCAGTGTAATCGTTATTATTATTACAACAATATTATTATTACAATAATATAATTACACCACATAAGAAGAGGATGAAGAGTCTTCTTCCTCTTCTTATGCGGTGTAATCGTTATTATTGTCCGGCTGGAAACGACGCTCAGTGAAGGATGGTCCGCCCGGACAATGTCGGGCAGAAATCAGGAGAAAATCGGGAGAATGGTGGCCCCGGGAGATTTTCGGGAGGTACACTGAAATTCGGGAGTTTCCCGGGAAAATTGGGAGGGTTGGCAAGTATGTATTAAACACAAAAAACACTTTACATTTTAAGTGTTTATATATATATGTATTGTCATTTCTAAGTTACATGTAAGTGTGATTTAAACAAGAATAGCTAAATAAATAAATCTATATATATAAAAGCTCACTGGTAAGTGCTGCTATTTGAGCTATTTTTAGAACAGGCCAGCGGGCGACTCATCTGGTCCTTACGGGCGACTTGGTGCCCGCGGGCACCGCGTTGGTGACCCCTGATCTACAGTGTCAAATGCAGACTTAGATCCAATAGAATGAGAACAGATACTTTTCCTGAATCAGTGTTCAACCTTATGTCATTGATCACTTTGATCAGATCAGTTTCTGTGCTGTGATGAGAACCAAAACCTGACTGAAATTTATCAAATATTTTGTTGAATGTTAAGAATTGACTCAGTTGTTTGAAGACCACCTTCTCAATGATCTTGGCCATGAATGGAAGGTTCTGATTGGTCTATAGTTAGCCAGTATAGAGACATCCAGTGGTCTCTTTTTAACAGAGGTTTAACAGCAGCTACTTTCAGGGATTTTGGTACGGTGCCTGATTGGAATGATCAGTTAATTATCTGATACTAATCAGTGATAAATGACTTTACAACAGTTTTAAAGAAGTTTGAGGGTTTTGTGTCAAGGCAACACGTTGATGGATTCAGCTGCTGAACAGTTTCCTCTATTGTTTTTGGGTTCACTGTAATAAACTCTAACATTGTAGTTGACTCCTCCCTCAGTGGTTGAAGCTGTTTAAGCTTTTTGTTATTTTGCTGGTTTGTTCTGATGTTTGACCTTATTGATTGTATTTTTACATTGAAATATGAAGCAAATTCATTGCATTATCCAGTTGACAGTAATTCAGGGGCTATCTGATCTGGGGGGGTTGTGAGCTTTTCGATTACAGAAAACAACGTGCGAGAGTTGTTGACATTTTTGGCAATAATTTCAGAAAAGTATTGCTGCCTTGCTTTGAACAAGCCATCATTGAATTTTCACAGACTTATTTTGTATAGTTCTCGATGAATTTGGAGTTTTGTTGATCTCCATTTACGCTCAGCTCTTCTACAGTCAGATTTCAAATTCTGCATTATCTCAGTCCTCCTCCAAGGTGTTTTCTGTGTGTTTGGTTTTCTCTTAGTTTTGATTGGAGCCACCACATCTATGACATCACAGACTTTTGTATTAAACTCATCCAAAAGATCATCAACTGTCTCACCACTCAATGTTGGTGTCATTGCTATGGCTTCCATAAACTGTGCACTTGTGTTGTCATTTATGTACCTTTTCTTTAAACACACATAACTAGGGGGAACAGATGTTACAGTCTCTAGGTCAATAAAGACACAGAAATGATCAGATAGAGCTAAGTCTCTTACATCAACAGCAGAGATATCAACACCTTTAGAGATAATCAGATCCAAAGTGTGACCTTGAGTGTGTGTCGGACCAGTCACATGTTGTGTAAGACCAAAAGTATCCATTAAAACATACAGTTCTTTGGCAGTATTGTCCATGTTATTGTTTACATGAATATTTATTACTCTAATACGTATGTTTTACTACTATAGTACGTATGTTTTATTACTCTAATACGTATGTTTTATTACTACAGTATGTGTTTTATTACTCTAATATGTATGTTTTATTACTATAGTACGTATGTTTTATTACTCTAATACGTAGGTTTTATTACTACAGTATGTAGGTTTTATCACAAAAAAGACAGAAAAAACATGAATCAATGTGTAAATTAATTCTATTGTAGATATCTCAGTCCCATTAAATACACAAATTAAATTTTACAATATTTTCCAGCTTTCACAGTTTTCCCATGCGTACATCACGTTAGTTTTAAAAGCTAAATTATTGAAAGAACTCAACAATATTTCCAAAATTCTTCAATTTTGCTCAAATTATTCCACAAAATTTCCACAAATTAAATTAAAAAAATCACAAAATCAAGTAAATTTAGCTGAAGCACCTGCAGAAACAGATATGTCACGTATTGCTCTGATTTTACAGACTTATCATTAAAGGTGGAGGTGCAAAGTCGGGCAGGTTTCTTGTTTTCCCGCTTGAGATCAAACTGGTCCGTATTTGGCCCCTGAACTAAAATGAGTTGAACACGCCTGGTCTAAGGATTAAAGGACATTAATCAGCAGTAGCTCAGTCTGTAGAGACATGGGTTGGAAACCGGAGGGTGGCCGGTTCAAGTCCCAATGCGGACCAAAATACAGAAGTTGTTCTGGTAGCTGGAGAGGTGCCAGGGCACTTCTCGAGCACTGTCGAGGTACCCTTGAGCAAGGCACCAAACCCCAACACTGCTCTGGTGCACTCCCCACTCTGACATCTCTCCATTGATGCATGTTCACACAGGTCCTGTTTGTGCATGTGTGTGTTTCGGGCCTGTGTGTGTGAGAAGCATGTCCCTAAAAATAACATCATTTCCCTTCAGGGATTAATAAAGTAATTAAAATTAATTAAAGTTTCTATGAAAAGTTTTTTAAAAACATCATTTTCTAATCTCATTACAGATTCCACCATGTCCACCCCTGGACTGAAGTCTGAAGTGAAACTAAACAACTTCTTCTAGATGTTCCTTCAGGTACATTTAATGATGGAAAATCTAAGACGAGTAAAGTTCAGTGTTTAATTAATTAACTCCTTTTTTTCTTTCCTAAAGAAATGCAAAAGTGAATAAAAACGACGACGCTTATCGTGAACAATCAGCAGCTTCTGAATGTTTCCTGCTCCAGCTTTGACCCAACGATGATTACGTTCTAATGCTTTAACTTCGTTAATGACAAATAAAGCTGTTGGCATCTGAATAATCGACTCATTTTATTACACGTTCTAGAAGTGATTAAATGAAACAAATAAAAGCCAAAGTAAAGGTTTTCCCACAGTAGATTTTTTAAAATCAGGACGTGTTGTTCTAATTATCAACTCTTAGACTCAGAAATGGAAAAAATAAGACTGCAGATAACAATCAATAGTGTATCACATCCAATAAAGATAAAATGACTGAATATGAGAGATAATATCTCTGGACAAAGCAAAGTAAATGCACAAAATGAATAGATACACTAAACAAAACAAAAAAATGCACAAAAGGAGAGTGAAACTATAGAAATATACTGCAAAACATATAAACTGGCAACAAATTTACACAAATATAACAGAAAAATCTACAGAATGACAAGAACATACAGAAAAATGATTTCTAATAAACACAAAAATCGAGAAAAATATACAGAATGACAACAAAAAACATTGTTCCCTTTATTAATGCACTGATTCACCATCATTTCAAAGGCAGAATCCAAACACATTTTTGTGTTATTACTGATCGTGATCGGCCATAATACTCTAAACAATAAACTACATAATTATTCTAATTGTAACAATAGATTAAAGACTAATTTACATCATATTATTAATAGCACTCAGTCAGGCTTCATAAATCATAAACCACTTTATTTATATAGTACATTTAAACAACAAAACATTTCCAAAGTGCTGCACATAAAGAGTAGATGATTCAGCATATAATAATATTCATTATGCAACGGTCGGGGCGAGGCAACTTTAGGCAATTCTGAGCATTATTTCAGGCTTGAACTCACAATTTCTGCCACATGGACCACCCTCTATGTCAGGGGTTCTCAACCTTTTCAGCCAAAATAAAGGTCCCAGAGAGTGGGGACCCTCCAAAGTAAAGGTCCCAGAGAGCGGGGACCCTCCAAAATAAAGGTTCCAGAGAGAGGGGACCCTCCAAAATAAAGGTCCCAGAGAGCGGGGACCCTCCAAAATAAAGGTCCCAGAGAGCGGGGACCCTCCAAAATAAAGGTCCCAGAGAGCGGGGACCCCCACTGTAGCTGAAGGTGGTTGAACACAGAGATGAACATTGAAGAACAGTCATGTGGAGACAGGACCATCTATAAGGGGGAATAAAGGGGAGAGATTTTTGGGGTCCATCCATAAAGTCAGTAAAATGATGGTCCATTGTTCTATGAATCTGTGATAACCACATTTATTTATTCATCTGAATAATATCCACTGTTATCCAGGAACGTTTATTATTATTATTATAGTCATCTTAAAGATGGAAATCATGGTTTTAATCACTAATAAAATTGTTCAAAGTGACCAAAAATGGTGGAAAAGGAGGTGAAATGGGATTTTTTTTAAAAAGTTGCAAATTGTGGCTTTATTTCAACCCTGGGAGGGGGTCACCAGATGCCTTAAGAATATTTATAAAACAATGTTTTTTCTGCAACTCCACCAAACTCACCATATTTTAACCTACAGTATTTTCATCACTTTTTCTTGCCATATTTTTCCTCCTTTTAATGTATTTTTGCTACATTTCTCCCATTTCTGACACTTCTACATCACATTTTAATGACTTTTCTACACATTTTTTTCCCACTTTCCAAACACTTTTACACCTAGTGTCACATATATTGACCCATTATTGTCACTTTTAACCTATTTTCACCATATTTCAGGATTATTTTTTGGCAATTTAACCACATTCACCATTTCTCATGCCCATTAGTTGCCAGTTTAAACTAAACTCTGATTTGCAACTTTTATCAAATTTCTGTGGTTTTTAAAATCCCATTTCACCACCTTTTCCACCATTTTATTAGTGATTAAAACAAGGATTTACATCTTTAAAATGACTATATATTATTGGGGTCATGGGCTGAAAAGGTTGAGAACCACTAGATTACGTCACAAACCAAAGACAAACTGAAGCAACTACAGATACTGTAACTGGAGGAAAGTCAGAGGACGGGGGGGTGTCTCGTGTCTCATGTCGGTGCGTGGGTGATCAGGGGCGCCCGCTGGCTGCCCGTTCGGCGCGGCTCTGGCCGTCTGCTGGGCGTGGGCCTTGGCTCCACTGCTGAGGTCTCGGGCGGGGGGCTCTCTGGGCCCTCCCCTCGGGGGGTTGGGGTCGGTAGCGGGATGCGCTGGGTGCTCGGCTCCTTGGGTCTTTCTCGGATGTATATGTGGGGGCGGTGGCTGCTTCTCGGCCTGGGATCTCGGGGGCCTCTGGGGGGCTGCTTAGCTGTGGGGGGGTGGCCTGGCCTCTTTCTGCTGGCTTGGCTGCATCTACAGGTCCGGGGCAGCACCTGGGTTTACAGTAGTGGTTCTTACACATACACTGGTCTATGATACACTGACATGTCTTAGACTGTGGATAAAACTGGGCTTAACTTTAGACACGTTGATCCTAAATACCTGTTTTAGGTTTTACCACTCACTCCTTCCCTCTGTCCACAGACACCACCATTATACCTAAGCTTCACACTGGTCACCTGACTGGTTTGATTACACAACATAATAAACACAATATACACAACTACAACTACACGTCTCACTCTCACTTCACAATAATCAACTGTTCCCACAATTTACATTTCCTACCCTGACTCCCTCTTCCCTATTACCTCCCCCTCACCCAGGTGAAACACTGCTCTCCCTTTTTATATTCTCCCTTTAATAAAGTATTTCTTACCTTCTTTAGGGAGGGCTGGTGATGGTCACAACAAAACATGCATTGCTGTCTATAAAAGATTACACTTCTTGTAGTGTTGACCTTTGACATCATGTACAGAAGTCTGCCCTCTAGTGGACACAGCTGGTTATTATCCACAGGTTCAGCAATAAATTAAAGCTAATAAATGTGATGAAAGGATGAAAAAACTTTGTGCTAAGTTACAATTAATTATGTTCAGACAGAAGAACTAAAGGAAACAGCTGGGATTCTCTATAAACACCCTCTTCACTATCTAAGAATGTAGATCTACACCCGACCGTACAAAGATGCATTTTAAAAATGTTTACATTAGTTATATTATAATGAAAAGGGGCCTGTATGAAAATAAGCTGGTTATTAATCACAGTTTTGCACTAAACACAGTTATTCATGCTGCATCATGGCCCTACCACCCCCTTTAAAACAGTGTAAATGGTACGATCCACATGTGCTGCTACATGTGGATGTGACGTGGAGCAGGAGATAAAAAGCAGCATCTTTCCTTAAGAAAGGAAAACCAGCCAAAAGTCAAAGAAAAGGAGAGAAGATGAAATGAGGGAACATAAAACATTCACATCTTCTTTTAGACATTATATTCTTTTGTTTGAAATTAACTACGTGCACTCACACACATTTAAATGCTGGAACATTCCTTTAGCACGTCAAATATTGATTAGAAATAAAGGTACATAAATAGGTAGACATAATCAACATGATTCTAATCATTCTATATATTTACCTTTTATTAACCTTTGTACACGTTTGCTTTGTGTTTGTGTGTTAGTTATAATCCCCCCCCCCAAAAAAAAATAAAATAAAAAAATAAATAAATAAAAAAAAAATTTTATTTCAGTGTCTTTTCAACTTTGGGGTCAGGACCCCATGTGGGGTCAGCCTGGAATTGAAATGGGGTTTAAATGTGTAGTAATTGATTAAAAAAAAAAAAAAAAAAAAATAATAATAATAGTTAAAAACGGATTAATATTCTATATTTTTTTAAATGTTTTGAATTATTGTTTTTCAAATCACACACAATAAATATCAAATAACTGTATCCATACTTTAACTTTTTCAAATATGAATCTAGTTCAAATAAAATTCAGTATAAAAATATCTAAAGTGGATCACTTGTCACTTAGTCATTAACCCTGGTTACTAAGTATTAATAACACACTTTAATAAATATGATCAAAAACTGATACTAAAAAAACTTCTGGGTTAATGTGCAGAAAAAAAAGAAAGCTTATATATGAATACTTGTTTCTGGGAGAAAAAAAAGTGTACAGATTAAAACTTACAGTCGTGGCCCAACAAGGTGGTTTGTACCCAGGGCCTAAAATGTGGTGCTACGCCCTGGATGTAACCCACAGTAAATGAAACTGAAATGACTCCAAAAACACAAGACAACAAATATACACAAAAATAACAGAAAATATACAGAAATGACTTTAAAAAAAACCCCAAAACAAAACAAGAAAAATACACAGAACGACTAAAAACAAAAAACACACAATAAGACTTTTAGTTATTTAGAGTCTGTTGAGCTGTTTCACTGTCCGTCTAACCATAAATAAATGTATTTTATCATTAAAAATATATATATCTATGTGAGTTTAATGTGTGTCTTTGTGTTAAATGTCCTACATCATGGCCCGGGGGCCAAATCCGGCCCTTTGGAGTATCCAATTCGGCCCAAAGGAGAAAGTTAAAGTTTCAGAGAAAACATGAATCATTGTGTAAATGACAGTCAACACTGGTGCTTATATCACATAATTTAATCAATTTAATGAAGAGTTATTAAAACATTCATTTATAGATGAAAGAATATAAAATATGACAAATACAATTATTTATGTGTGTGTGTGTGTGTGTGTGTGTGTGTGAGGGTGCCCATATGTGTGTGTGTGAGTGTGTGTGTGTGAGAGTGCCCATGTGTGTGTGTGTGTGTGTGTGTGTGTGTGTGTGAGTGCCCATGTGTGCGTGTGTGTGTGCCCATATGTGTGTGTGTGTGTGTGTGTATGTGCGTCCATGTGTGTGTGTGTGCGTGTGTGTGTGTGTGTGTGTGTGTGTGAGTGCCTGTGCGTGTGTGTGTGTGTGTGAGAGAGTGCCCATGTGTGCGCGTGTGTGTGCCCAAATGTGTGTGTGTGTGTGTGTATGTGCGTCCATGTGTGTGTGTGCGTGTGTGTGTGAGAGTGCCCGTGTGTGTGTGCCCATATGTGTGTGTGTGTGAGTGCCTGTGCGTGTGTGTGTGTGTGTGTGTGTGTGTGTGTGTGTGTGTGTGTGTGTGTGTGTGTGAGAGAGTGCCCATGTGTGCGCGTGTGTGTGCCCAAATGTGTGTGTGTGTGCGTCCATATGTGTGTGTGTGTGTGTGTTTCTCTCTCTGACAGATGTTTGGAGTCAGATTAGAGCAGAAAGCAAACGGCAAAGAAACGCTGACCGCACAAAAACCAACACAAACACACGTCAGTCACTGAAGTCGACAACTATTTTTTTAAAACACACACACACACACACACACACACACACACACACACACACACACACACACACACACACACACACACACACACACACACCACACACACACACACACACACACACACACACACACACGGGCACTCACACACACACTCTATTGCACGTTTCCGCCTTTAGCAGCGGTAGCATTCAAGGCAGCAATAGGGTAACAACTGTTCCTTATTCTATGGGAACCCTTGGGATTGGAACCACTGAAAACCAGTAAGAATGATTATGAACCTTTGGGAACCATTAGGAACCATTAAGAACCAGTACAAAACATTAGGAATCAATGGGAACCATTAGAAACCAGTACGAAATAGGGATGTAACGATTAATCGTAGGGCAGTTAAAAATCAATATCACGGTTGATATCGATTTTCTGAAAATTGAATCGCAGTACTTTTTTTAAACAGCAAAGGGCGCTATATATTTATCCTTCTCTTGTCCAAATGCTGAGGCGGCGGGCGGAATCTGCTACTACTCTTAAACATGTTCATAAATGATTCCTTACTTCTTTAGCATCGAAAGAATATCTGTAATATTACGTGAATATCTGTAAAAGTCACATTTTTCTATTAGCTCTGTCTGCTAGCATAGCATCTCTTCTTCACTGCACAGAATATCTGCATGCCAACTGACCACTGGGTTACCCGCGCCCTCTGCTGGTCCAAACTAATATCTGACGTAAATGCAGGGCAATTGTAGTGTTATCCAGAATGTTGGTACGTGTGTTACCACTAGGGGCAGACCATGCATAGAGGGTGTGTGTGTACTGAATGAAAGGACACCAGAGAAGAAGGTGTGTGTGTGGCAGCCATCATAATAAAGAGGCTCTGTGTTCACCCAACACAACATGGTAGTGTTGTGTTCAAGACCACACTATCCGAGACCAAGACTTGCCCGAGACCAGAATGCATCGAGACCGAGACAAGACCAAGACTTCCAGGAGCCGAGACCAAGACCATAAACATTTTTTTTTCAATTTAAAAATATATAAATAAATAAAATTATGACAAGGTTCAACAGTTAAATAACATCTCTCTTTAATTTTAGTTTATTTTAAATACATTTGACAGACAAAAAAGGTGTCTGCAAAAAATTAACTAAAATATTAAAACTGCTACTGATAAATTCACTATTATTCTACATAATTGAAAACAATATTTTTATGTCAGCTGAATGTACAGCAAGTGCTTAAAAGTATTTCTACCAATAAATAATGATTCTTGATTCTGATTCTTTCAGTTGTGCAGGTTTAACAGGTCACAGAGTTCACAAGATATTTTTTAGTTTGAAAAAGCCTTTAAACAGGTTATTTTTATTAATTCACTTAGTTGATATAGTTTAATTTGGTTGCTGTAATGTAACTAGGATATTCAATTAACAAAGGTTTCCAACTGTAACTGTAAAAGTGAAACTTTCTGAAATAAAACTACAAACAAGTTGTCATCAGTGTAAAAAACATAGATCTACAGGTAGATGTGAAACTAAATAAAACAAACAAACCCTGGAACAGTCATGTGACAAATTAATCAATAGTTATTGTTGAGAATTATTATTATTATTATGGATACAGTGGAAACAGAAACTATAAATAATAATTATATTGTGAACCTGTTTATATTGTAGGGAACATATTATATACATAAATGTAATTGGAGTCTAAAGACACAAAAAACACCACTTTATGAAGATAATAAACTAATATAAGACCTCTTTACAGTTATTTGACTCATTCTGTGCTAGTGCGACTTGCGCTGATGACGCGCTGGTGACGACATAATCCAAGATGGCGGTGGCCCGGACTACAGCAACACTATGTAATAAAAGCCTTAAAAGACATGGATATAATGAAAAGAGTGGATGGACAGAGACATAAACATGTAGACTTTCACACAGACACACACAGACTTATTAAACACACACAGACTTATTAAACACACACAGACTTATTAAACACACACAGACTTATTAAACACACACAGACCTCGGTAAACACAGTAAACAGAACAGGCTTCACTGGACAGCAGGCACTAGGACCCAGAGACAGAGTAAGTGCATCTCCTCGTACTGCATTCACAGACTGTAATATCATCAGTTTATCATTTTACCAGTTGTTAGAGCTACTGTCTTTACCAGGGAGATAATATTTATTACTGGTTATTGTTTTCTGGAGTTTTACTGGAATTTTTACCAGTGATTAGTTCATATCTCCTTCTGCTCCGTGGTCCAAACTGACACCGTAGCCACACACACACACACGCACACGCACACGCACACGCGCACGCGCACACACACACACACACACACACACACACACACACACACACACACACACACACACACACACACACACACACACACACACACACACACACACACACACACACACACACACACACACACACACACACAGGGTGGATTAAATAATGAATAAAACATTGTTTTATCCCGTTCTTATCTGTGTTATTATCACATTATAAAAAAGTTTAAAAATAGCAGGAATTAGTGCTGGTCTCCAACGGTCTTGACGGAAAATCCCGAGTCCAAGACAAAACCGAGTCAAAATGCTTCAGAGTCTGAGACGAGACCGAGACCTTTAAAATTTGATCTCAAGACCAAGACCAGTCTCGAATACCACAACACTACAACATGGTGTCAGAAGTTGGAGTGCTTTGTGGAGATAAAAGTCAACTTTGCAATCGGCTAACGACAATGGACGACCAAGAGGAAGCGGCGACGGCTGTTTCGGCGGCAGGAGCAGCAGTCTGAGGGACCGGTCCGGTAATGGCGGCGGCTACCTTTACCATTAAACCACCGGAGCCCTTCGACTTCGCAAAACCCCAAGAATGGGAGAAGTGGATAAGACGTTTCGAGTGTTTTAGACTGGCCAGTAACCTGAATAACTTTAGAGATGCAAACCAAGTGAATACGCTGGTTTATTGCATGGGAGATGAGGCTGACGACGTGCTAAGAGGGCTCGAGCTAACGAGTGTGCAGCGCCAGCAGTACGATGTTGTTAAAACAGCTTTTGATAGACATTTTGTTCCAAGAAAGAATGTGATTTATAAACGAGCTAAATTTAATAAGAGAGTGCAACAGCCATCAGAACCAGTGGATACGTTTGTAACAGCACTCTATGCACTAGCAGAAAACTGTGAGTATGGTGCACTTCATGAAGACCTACTGAGAGAAAGGATTATAGTGGGGCTGAAATATTCATCACTGTCAGAAAAAATGCAGCTTGACAAAAATCTTACACTGGCTAAAGCTATCACAATGGCTAGACAATCTGAGGAAATAAAACGACAACAGACTGACTTAAGATGTGAAGCTAGTGCCAGCAAAGCAGCTATGGATACAGTTCACGTCAGGAAATCCAAACTGAACAGGTTCAAAAACAAAGAACAAAAACAGTTCAGGTCCCCAAAGCCTCAACAGACAAAACAGGACAGTAAGACATGTTCCAAGTGTGGCAAAACACCAGCTCATGCAGCAGTGCAATGCCCGGCTAAAAATGCAGAATGCCAAAACTGTGGGAAACGTGGGCACTATGGTAGGGTCTGTAGGTCCAACCCGACTGTGAATGAGGTCGCTGAAAATGCAGATGGACTTTTCCTGGGTGAAGTGGATTTTGGAGAAGAACCATGGCAAGCGGACACAACTGTGAGAGGAAACAAAGTGACTTTCAAGCTAGATTCCGGGGCGGATGTCACAGCTATTTCTGAACAGACATTCGAAAACTGCAAAGGCAAACATGAACAGTTGGAGGAAGCACAAAAACCATTCTATGGCCTAGGTGGATCTGCACTGCATGTGTTTGGGTCTACCACAGAGACTCTTATACATGACGACAGAAGCACGATTGAGAAAATCTATGCCGTCAGAACAGCTTCTGTGAGACTGAAACTAATCGCCAGAGTTTATAGTATAGACCAAGAGACAGTGAGTAAAGTGTATCCCAGGTTATGCAGTGGTCTTGGGCTCACTCAGAAGCCATACACAGAAAAATTAAAACCTGATGCAAAGCTCTTTTCACTTAAGGTGCCAAGCGTGTGCCACTGCGCTCATGGGCAAAGTCAAAGAGGAGCTGGAGAGGATAGAAGGTTGGGAGTAATTAGTCGTGTCGAGGAGCCAACAGATTGGTGCTGTGGCATGGTTGTGGCTCCCAAAAAGGACAAAGAAAAAGTGCGTATCTGTGTGAACATGACACCCTTAAACGAGTCAGTGTGTCGTGAAAGATACATCCTCCCCTCTGTGGAGCAAACGCTAGGCATGCTTGCAGGCGCTCAGTACTTTTCAAAGCTCGACGCCAACATAGGTTTTTGGCCAATACCACTGTCCAAAGAGTCGGCCCCCCTCACCATTTTCATAACAACATTTGGCAGATACCACTTCAACCGTTTGCCATTTGGTATTTCCAGTGTGCCCGAACATTTCCAAAATATGATGGTGACGGAGGTTACAGCGGGTCTCGAGGGAGTCGTCTGTCACATGGACGATATCCTGATCTGGGGATCCACCATGAAGCAGCATGACAAAAGACTGCATGCCGTCCTGGAGCGAGCGGAGAAAGCAGGTGTTACAATAAATATGTCAAAATGTGAGTTTAGCAAAAGAAAAGTCAAATTCCTTGGGTTTATTGTCTCAGCAGTAGGAATGAGTCCTGATCCCGAAAAAACCCAAGCTGTTCAGGACCATGAAGGAGCCGAGCAATGTGAGTGAGCTCAGGAGCTTCTCGGATGTGAACCAACTTGGGAAGTTTATTCTGAACCTGTCGGAAAAAGACAAAACCATTGAGAGACCTTGCTTTCAACCAAGAACATGTGGTATTGGGGTCAAGATCAACATGAGGAGTTTCACAACCGCAAACAAGAATTGTCCTCTGCTCCCGTGCTACAGCTCTATGACCCGAACAAACCACAGAAGATCTCTGCAGACAGCCTCTTCATATGGGCTGGGGGCGGTCATGTTATAGCAGGAGGGAGATGTGTGGTCACCAGTTGCTTACGCTTCCCGATCACTGACACCGACAGAGCAGCGCTACGCACAGCTAGAAAAGGAAGCGCTGGCTCTCACCTGGGCATGCGAGAGGTTTAATGACTTTATTCTTGGCCTGCACTTTGAACTTGAAACTGACCATAAACCACTAGTGAGTCTACTGGGAGGACAAGCTTTGGAATGCACTTCCACCAAGGATTCAGGGATTTTGCATGCGCCTAATGAGGTACGCATACACTATAAAGCACATCCCTGGTAAAAGTCTCACCACAGCTGACACACTCTCACGCTTACCGCTCACAAACAGTGTTATTCACACAGACACTGATCTTATGGAGAACACTAACATTTATGTTCAGTAGGTGCCAGAGGGTCTTCCTGCGAGCAGCAAATACTTGGCAGATCTTCAAGAGCAGCTGAGGTCCGACAGTGTCTGCTCCCAAGTCATGAAGCACTGCGTGGAAGGCTGGCCGGATCGTAACCAGCTACAGGGGGCGTTGAAACACTACTGGCCTGAGAGAGCCGTCCTGAGTGTGCACAATGGACTACTACTGAGAGGCACAAGGTTGGTCATCCCTGCAAACATGAGAAATTGAGTTTTGGACAAGATACACGAGGGTCACAGTGGGTGGTTAATTGCAGAGAGGCAGGCAGTATGGTGGCCGGGTTTAAGCAACCAGATCAGTGAACTTGTTCTCAAATGCAGACAGTGCATACAAGAAAGAGTCAATGTGAGAGAGCCTTTAATGCCCACAGATCTACCAGAAAGGCCATGGCAGAAGTTGGTGTTTGATTTGTTCACTCTGAAAAATAAAAGCTACCTGTGACTAATAGACTAGTTCTCTAGGTACGTAGAGATTGCCCAGCTCAGCCCAACTCGCTCTGCCAATGTGATTGTGCATTTGAAGTCAGTGTTTGCACGTCATGGGATACCAGAGACGCTGATCACAGACAATGGTCCACAGTTTTCATGTCAGGAAATGGAACACTTTGCAAAGGAATACTGCTTTGAGCATGACACCAGTAGTCCCAGATACCCCCAGAGCAATGGCGAGGCGGAGAGAGCTGTCAGGACAGTAAAGGACCTCCTCAAGAAAACGAGTGATCCGTACAGGGCACTATTGGCTTACAGAACCACACGCTGGCAAATGGCTACAGCCCAGCACAGCTTGTTATGGGCCGTAGACTCTGTACCACCTTGCCAATGCAAAAAGTCCAATTGTTTAGGCACAAAATACATTTTCAGTTGCACTTTTAAAAATAAAAAGAACAATTATGCAGTTTTGCATTGTTTATTATAGAACCACAATTTACATTAATAGACTTCTTCTTCCTTTGTATTATTCCTTTATTTATTTCATTAGAGATTTATTTTTAGTTAAATTGCATTGTTTTGAATAACTTATCAAGGGATTATTTTGATAATGAAGAATAAAAGGAAAATAGTACCGTATTTTCTACTTTTTTTCCCCAAAAAATAAAAGAATATTTTTCAATAGTCATTTGTCTACATTCCCATTTTGTGAAATAAATCGTGAGAGAATCTTATCATGAACCCAGTATCGTGAATCGAATCATATCGGGAGTTGAGTGAATAATTACATCCCTAGTACAAAACATTAGGAATCAATGAGAACCAATGAGAACCATTGGGAAGTCATGTGATCTTTCCTTGTAAAAAGCTCCCTGTAGAACTCGAACGTTCTGTACTGGGACTGTTCCACTGGTTCACAGTCAGATGGCGTGTGTTCTCACATTCACAGACTAGGAACAGATGGAACGTTTCACACAGACTGTTATATATCAGTAACTAAAGATTTCACTGAACATGATAAAAGTGTGTGATTACATCATCAGGTGAATAAAGGTATAAAAACACGTTGGGTGGAGTTTTCCAGCAGTTCTTCACACGTTCAGGTACAAACAGACGGTTTCTCTCTCTCTCTCTCTGTGTGTGTGTGTGTGCTTTAGAAACGTATCTTTATCTGTGTGTGTTCTTAGTCATGAAGGTCTTCTGTCTGTCACTGGTGGTTCTGCTCTTGGTGTCGTCTTCCTGGGCAGAGGTAGGTGCAGCCCTTTAATATTAATAACTACATTTGACTGTCCATAATGATCATTATACATATCCACAACATAATTGTGACTAGTCAAAACTGAGTTACACATATCTGCAATAACATCATGAGAACTGCTGTCTCATCATTAATTTACAGTATAAAGATTACTCTTTATTGGATATAAAACTATTTTTCTTCTTCATTTTAATTTTGGACCCAAACATTGGGTTTTTTCACCACCGTTAATATTTTGAATCCTTTACATGAGGCCATTGAAGCTGTCTGATAATCATTTATTGATTATTAGTTTCCTATGTGGTGTAGTCCCCCACCCACTCCTAAATTGCCCATATCTCAAAAAGTATTTATGATATCAAACTAATAATGTACAGTGTACATATTAAATAATCACAGAACAATTGGTAAAAATGTCAGAATTTATTTAGACCAAAGTATGTGGGACATTTGTTGAAATGGCATGAAACGACTCAGTTATTATTATTCTTGTGTCTTTGCTCCCTCGCTGCTGCTGATGTTCCGTTAAAGGAAGGTAAGAACCAAAGTCCCTCCTGGTTTTTATCGTAACATTAACGTAGTTCTGAGATGTTCTCTGTTCTCGTCCTGAGTAGAGAAGGAGCTTTCTGTGAGCGAGCTGCTAGAGAGAGCCAACAGAGATCGCAGTGAGTGCCTGCACGCCGCTCAACGCTAGCACTAAGTTTACGCTGACGCTAAAGCTGTTTTGCTCCCGCAGCTCCCGACTTTGGCGAGCCTGCTCTGATCGGAGGAGACATCGCAGTCAATCCCGACGCCGACAGAAACGCGGATCCCTGCACCTCCAGAGGATGTTTGTGGCTGAAGTACACGGATGGAAAAGTTTACATCCCGTACTACATCGCTAACCACTACTGTGAGTGTGCAGCATGACTCAGACTCTACTTTACACCAAAACAAAGCTTTTCCTTTCACACTAAAGCTGTACTGATAACCAACATTTAGCAGTGCAACAAAAACCAACACATTACTGGTACCAGAACACCTGGTAGAGTTTTACAAAGTAATAATCTAAAACCAGTGATGTGCCGTGACCACTAGGGCTGGGTAGGCACGTTGCAAATCGAGACCACCAATGACAATTTCATGTTTCTGCTGTCAAGTGTTAAATAAATTCAAATCAATTTTATTTGTATAAAACAATTTACAAGAAAATCATCTCAATGCGCTTGTCAAAATATAAAATTCATAATAAGAAAGAAAAAACCCAACAAGATCCACATGAACAAGTATTTATCCATCTAACAAAATCAACATCATAAACACCATTAAAGAAACATAAACAATTATTAATATAGCCTCCATACTCTCCCAACAACATATATCTCATGACACGACAGCACATCTGTTGTTTGTGTTGGAAACACAGAAACACAGAGAAAATGACAACAACAACAACTCAGAACATCCTCAGTGAGGATCATCCACAAAGTCAATCCTTCCTTTTGTTCCATTCACTGTAGAAAGTATGAAACATGTTCTGACCTTATCTTTGCTGAAGCTCTGGTAACTCAGGTGTTGGTCTCCATCTTTTAAAAGATGTCGTTTTTGCACAATATGTGTCACTTTTCTCTTTTTCTCCTCTAAGGGACAGCATGTGTGAGTGAGTTCTGTAGTGTGGCTAGTTTAGATGAAGGTCTGGGTTAGGACACACTCAGTGATCATCAAACTGAGGTTTACATGTTCTGAGAAGTAACGAAAGTAATGATTCCTAAAATGTGTATTTTAATACAGAATAAGATAAGCAGATAGCACGCATACATCTCGCCGATGTTGGCCTCAGATCCTGAGTCGGCATTCTGCTATTTAAGTAAATACTTGACTATGGATATGGAGATATTTATACTAATTGAATGATCCGTGCTAAATAAAGGTTAATATAAGCTGAGCATCTTTAATCCATCGTCCAAACGTCAATGTCTCCGCCCATTGAGCAAACGCTCTCCATAATACGTCTCGCTGATGCAACTTTATTCATCGTGCTGACATCAGCAAGATGTATGTGTGCTATCAGGGCATAGAATATAGATCTCAGAAATATGGAAGAATTGTAAAGAACACTGTTTGACTGTATTCTATAAATACAATTAAATTCTTGTATAATGTGTTTGTATAAATAAAAAAAGATATAGATATATCTCAGTATTGGCAATATTGTCAATGAATCTCGATATATCGGCCAGCCAGCGCGTGGCAACGGTCGTAATGTCTTTAATATTAAAAGTGCTTTTAAAACACATCTATATGAAGCCGAGCACAGATCGATGTAGTTGGATCGTAGGAATATTAATGGATTCATGGATCTAATGAATGAATCGTTACAGCCTGAACGTGTGCACTGAGTTCTTCTGAAATTTGAAATCATGAGGAAACATCTCTGCTCTGATCTGATTGGCTCTTACAGCTTCCCGGGAACAGTCCATCATCCTCCGTGGACTGGAGTCCTTCTCCGCCGTCTCCTGCATCCGTTTCAGGCCCTACCAGAACGGAGACCACGAGTGGATCAGCATCGAGTCCAGGAGTGGGTAAGAGCAAACAGACAGTGTGTTGACCCGCTCCTACGGACACGTCGTCACGTCCTCTCTGCGTTCACAGCTGCTACTCCTTCGTGGGTCGTCAGGGCGGAGGTCAGACCGTGTCTCTGGATCGTGGGGGCTGCCTGTACCACGGCACGGTCCAGCACGAGCTGCTGCACGCGCTCGGATTCAACCACGAGCAGACGCGCTCCGACAGAGACAATCACATCAGGGTCTACTGGGAAAACATCATCGATGGTACCAGACAACCACTCTAAGAGAAAGACCTTCAGCTTTTACTGCTTCCTTTAACGTCTTTGTTGTCCTCTGTGGTCACAGACATGAGGTACAACTTTAATAAGATCAACACTTTGAACCAGGGAACGCCGTACGACTACAACTCTGTCATGCAGTACGAAAAGTACGACGACTCCTTCCTTCTAAATGTTTCCTCCATCAGACCAGTGACAACTCACTGTGTGTGATCCTCAGATACGCCTTCTCCAAGAACAACCAGCCCACCATGCTGCCCATCCCCAACAACAACGTCTCCTTTGGCCAGGCCACGCAGATGAGCCAGAATGACATCATCAGGCTGAACAGACTCTACCAGTGCTGTAAGAGCTTATATATTTTTACAAGTTTGACCTAAAACCTTCTAAATGTCCTTATGAGTAAATCTATGTCTAACTAAACACATTATTATGCTCCGTATTTATTTAACTATAGTTTAAAAAATGGAGCTACTACAGTTTTAGAGCCCGTTCTTCCATCTGGAGATCATGTGATTGATGATGTCACACGACCCCTCACAAGACACATAAACCCTGAGGATAGGAGTCCTTTAACAGTCTGTGATTTACTCTCGAACCACCAGAGCGTGTCAGCGCACTGTTTAAGAGAGAGTAAAGGTCCCTTTGGAGAGCTCTTCTTCTCTGCTTCATTGTCTACGACCAAACCACAGAGTTAGAACTGTCGGCCCCTGAAGACAGATTATTTTTGTTTTTTATCCTCTCTCTGTAAACAAAAGAGGTTTATCAACATCTTTAACTTTTCCTGTTTTTTAGAGCAGGGTCTCTCAAATGGTGGTACGTGTACCCCTAAGGATACGCAATGCCACTGCAGGGGGTCTTTGAGGGAGAGAGAGAGAGAGAGAGAGAGAGGGAGGGAGTGAAAAACTAACAAATAAAGTGAAAGGGAATTCATAAAAACTATAGAAATAAATCTATTCAGGCACCACTAAATCAGGGTTTCTATACTTTCACTTTGTGAAATATAAATCTAGTTCAGCTAAAATTCAGTTTAAAAAAAAAAAAACATGATTAAAAACTAATTCTAGAAAAAAATATCTTTGGGGTCACCAGAAATTCTTAATATCAAAATGTGGTCACGATCCAAAAAAAGGTTGCGAACCATTCAATTAAATAAATTAAATTTACAAAATGAGATTGTTTAAATTGTGTTTATCACTCATTCATTCCATCATTATGATCTATAGATGTTTTTACATAGTTTTATAAGTAAAATGAGTCGGACAAAGGGGGACTAGAACTTAAACAGATTGAGTAACAGTGATATAGATCAACAAAAAGCAGCACAAGTTGTTATTTTGACTGAAAAAGATGTTAAATGATATAAAAATCAGGCTGAATGTTTCACTCCAATTGAAAACAATGGGACGTTTACAGGCAGTGTGACATCATCAATCATGTGATTTAAACATGGAGGAACACAGGCTCTAAAACTGTAAAGTAGTCCTATTTTTAAAAGGTAATAAAATGAATATGTTTCATAATAATGTGTTTTATTAGAAATAGATCTACTAATGAGAACATTTAAAAGATTTTAGGCCAAACTTATAAAAACAGTGGATGATCACTTTAACATGAGGATGACACGCGTCTCCAGGACTGTGTGTGTGTGTGTGTGTGTGTGTGTGTGTAAACATTAACCTCCATGTTTCCTCTGCAGGAACAAACAGGAGGAAAGAAGGCGTGGCATCCAGGGCCTGACTCCGCCCACACACGTGTTGAATAAAGAGCAGTTCCTGTTGATCTCCGTTATCACTCTCTGTCTCTTCATCACATCAAACTGTGAGAGTTTAGAAAGTGAACGAGTCTGTTTCAAACATCAAAGGTTTTATTAAACGCTCTATGATATAAATTAGTGGTTGTTGGAGTCTTTTTAGTCCTCGTTAATGTTCCAGAGCTGAGAGTTTGTCCTCCAGCTTGTCTGCGGTCATGTTGAAGTGACAGCTTCTCAAAGCCTGGATCAGCTGATGGGTTTGTGCTTCACCTCCTTTACTCCTCCTCCACTCCTTCAGCAGCTCCATGGACGTCTCCTCCAGGTCGGTGGGGTGGCGCTGAGCGATGGACTCCAGCTTCACCTCCGTCACTCCCAGTTTACGGCCCAGTTTACGCCAGCTCTTTCCCAGGCTCTCAGAAATTATCTCCATGGCAACGTCCAGTTTGGCTGGAGGAGGAAAAAGAGAGAAAGTGATGTGTCTAAAGACACAAAAAACACCTCTTTACAGTTATTTGACTCATTCTGTGCTAGTGCAACTTGCGTTGATGATGCGCTGGTGACGACATAATCCAAGATGGCGGCGGCCCGGACTACAGCAACACTATGTAATAAAAACCTTAAAAGACATGAATATAATGAAAAGAGTGGATGGACAGAGACATAAACATGTAGACTTTCACACAGACACACACAGACTTATTAAACACACACAGACTTATTAAACACACACAGACTTATTAAACACACACAGACTTATTAAACACACACTGACCTCGGTAAACACAGTAAACAGAACAGGCTTCACTGGACAGCAGGCACTAGGACCCAGAGACAGAGTAAGTGTGTCCTCGTACTGCATTCACAGGCTGTAATATCATCAGTTTATCATTTTACCAGTTGTTAGAGCTACTGTCTTTACCAGGGAGATAATATTTATTACTGGTGATTGTTTTCTGGAGTTTTACTGGAATTTTTACCAGTGATTAGTTCATATCTCCTTCTGCTCCGCGGTCCAAACTGACACCGTAGCCACACACACACGCACGCGCACACGCACGCACGCACGCACGCACGCACGCACGCACGCACGCACGCACACACACACACACACACACACACACACACACACACACACACACACACACACACACACACACACACACACACACACAGGGTGGATTAAATAATGAATAAAACATTGTTTTATCCCGTTCTTATCTGTGTTATTATCACATTATAAAAAAGTTTAAAAATAGCAGGAATTAGTGCTGGTCTCCAACGGTCTTGACGGAAAATCCCGAGTCCAAGACAAAATCGAGTCAAAATGCTTCAGAGTCTGAGACGAGACCGAGACCTTTAAAATTTGATCTCAAGACCAAGACCAGTCTCGATTACCACAACACTACAACATGGTGTCAGAAGTTGGAGTGCTTTGTGGAGATAAAAGTCAACTTTGCAATCGGCTAACGACAATGGACGACCAAGAGGAAGCGGCTACGGCTGTTTCGGCGGCAGGAGCAGCAGTCTGAGGGACTGGGGCTGAAATATTCATCACTGTCAGAAAAAATGCAGCTTGACAAAAATCTTACACTGGCTAAAGCTATCACAATGGCTAGACAATCTGAGGAAATAAAACGACAACAGACTGACTTAAGATGTGAAGCTAGTGCCAGCAAAGCAGCTATGGATACAGTTCACGTCAGGAAATCCAAACTGAACAGGTTCAAAAACAAAGAACAAAAACAGTTCAGGTCCCCAAAGCCTCAACAGACAAAACAGGACAGTAAGACATGTTCCAAGTGTGGCAAAACACCAGCTCATGCAGCAGTGCAATGCCCGGCTAAAAATGCAGAATGCCAAAACTGTGGGAAACGTGGGCACTATGGTAGGGTCTGTAGGTCCAACCCGACTGTGAATGAGGTCGCTGAAAATGCGGATGGACTTTTCCTGGGTGAAGTGGATTTTGGAGAAGAACCATGGCAAGCGGACACAACTGTGAGAGGAAACAAAGTGACTTTCAAGCTAGATTCCGGGGCGGATGTCACAGCTATTTCTGAACAGACATTCGAAAACTGCAAAGGCAAACATGAACAGTTGGAGAAAGCACAAAAACCATTCTATGGCCTAGGTGGATCTGCACTGCATGTGTTTGGGTCTACCACAGAGACTCTTATACATGACGACAGAAGCACGATTGAGAAAATCTATGCCGTCAGAACAGCTTCTGTGAGACTGAAACTAATCGCCAGAGTTTATAGTATAGACCAAGAGACAGTGAGTAAAGTGTATGCCAGGTTATGCAGTGGTCTTGGGCTCACTCAGAAGCCATACACAGAAAAATTAAAACCTGATGCAAAGCTCTTTTCACTTAAGGTGCCAAGGCGTGTGCCACTGCCGCTCATGGGCAAAGTCAAAGAGGAGCTGGAGAGGATAGAAAGGTTGGGAGTTATTAGTCGTGTCGAGGAGCCAACAGATTGGTGCTGTGGCATGGTTGTGGCTCCCAAAAAGGACAAAGAAAAAGTGCGTATCTGTGTGAACATGACACCCTTAAACGAGTCAGTGTGTCGTGAAAGATACATCCTCCCCTCTGTGGAGCAAACGCTAGGCATGCTTGCAGGCGCTCAGTACTTTTCAAAGCTCGACGCCAACATAGGTTTTTGGCCAATACCACTGTCCAAAGAGTCGGCCCCCCTCACCATTTTCATAACAACATTTGGCAGATACCACTTCAACCGTTTGCCATTTGGTATTTCCAGTGTGCCCGAACATTTCCAAAATATGATGGTGACGGAGGTTACAGCGGGTCTCGAGGGAGTCGTCTGTCACATGGACGATATCCTGATCTGGGGATCCACCATGAAGCAGCATGACAAAAGACTGCATGCCATCCTGGAGCGAGCGGAGAAAGCAGGTGTTACAATAAATATGTCAAAATGTGAGTTTGGCAAAAGAAAAGTCAAATTCCTTGGGTTTATTGTCTCAGCAGTAGGAATGAGTCCTGATCCCGAAAAAACCCAAGCTGTTCCGGACATGAAGGAGCCGAGCAATGTGAGTGAGCTCAGGAGCTTTCTCGGGATGTGAACCAACTTGGGAAGTTTATTCTGAACCTGTCGGAAAAAGACAAACCAGAGAGACTTGCTTTCAACCAAGAACATGTGGTATTGGGGTCAAGATCAACATGAGGAGTTTCACAACCGCAAACAAGAATTGTCCTCTGCTCCCGTGCTACAGCTCTATGACCCGAACAAACCACAGAAGATCTCTGCAGACGCCTCTTCATATGGGCTGGGGGCGGTCATGTTATAGCAGGAGGGAGATGTGTGGTCACCAGTTGCTTACGCTTCCCGATCACTGACACCGACAGAGCAGCGCTACGCACAGCTAGAAAAGGAAGCGCTGGCTCTCACCTGGGCATGCGAGAGGTTTAATGACTTTATTCTTGGCCTGCACTTTGAACTTGAAACTGACCACAAACCACTAGTGAGTCTACTGGGAGGACAAGCTTTGGATGCACTTCCACCAAGGATTCAGGGATTTTGCATGCGCCTAATGAGGTACGCATACACTATAAAGCACATCCCTGGTAAAAGTCTCACCACAGCTGACACACTCTCACGCTTACCGCTCACAAACAGTGTTATTCACACAGACACTGATCTATTGGAGAACACTAACATTTATGTTCAGTAGGTGCCAGAGGGTCTTCCTGCGAGCAGCAAATACTTGGCAGATCTTCAAGAGCAGCTGAGGTCCGACAGTGTCTGCTCCCAAGTCATGAAGCACTGCGTGGAAGGCTGGCCGGATTGTAACCAGCTACAGGGGGCGTTGAAACACTACTGGCCTGAGAGAGCCGTCCTGAGTGTGCACAATGGACTACTACTGAGAGGCACAAGGTTGGTCATCCCTGCAAACATGAGAAATTGAGTTTTGGACAAGATACACGAGGGTCACAGTGGGTGGTTAATTGCAGAGAGGCAGGCAGTATGGTGGCCGGGTTTAAGCAACCAGATCAGTGAACTTGTTCTCAAATGCAGACAGTGCATACAAGAAAGAGTCAATGTGAGAGAGCCTTTAATGCCCACAGATCTACCAGAAAGGCCATGGCAGAAGTTGGTGTTTGATTTGTTCACTCTGAAAAATAAAAGCTACCTGTGACTAATAGACTAGTTCTCTAGGTACGTAGAGATTGCCCAGCTCAGCCCAACTCGCTCTGCCAATGTGATTGTGCATTTGAAGTCAGTGTTTGCACATCATGGGATACCAGAGACGCTGATCACAGACAATGGTCCACAGTTTTCATGTCAGGAAATGGAACACTTTGCAAAGGAATACTGCTTTGAGCATGACACCAGTAGTCCCAGATACCCCCGGAGCAATGGCGAGGCGGAGAGAGCTGTCAGGACAGTAAAGGACCTCCTCAAGAAAACGAGTGATCCGTACAGGGCACTATTGGCTTACAGAACCACACGCTGGCAAATGGCTACAGCCCAGCACAGCTGGTTATGGGCCGTAGACTCTGTACCACCTTGCCAATGCAAAAAGTCCAATTGTTAAGGCACAAAATACATTTTCAGTTGCACTTTTAAAAAGAAAAAGAACTATTATGCAGTTTCGCATTGTTTATTATAGAACCACAATTTACATTAATAGACTTCTTCTTCCTTTGTATTATTCCTTTATTTATTTCATTAGAGATTTATTTTTAGTTAAATTGCATTGTTTTGAATAACTTATCAAGGGATTAGTTTGATAATGAAGAATAAAAGGAAAATAGTATTTTCTACTTTTTTTCCCCAAAAAAATAAAAGAATATTTTTCAATAGTCATTTGTCTACATTCCCATTTTGTGAAATAAATCGTGAGAGAATCATATCATGAACCCAGTATCGTGAATCGAATCATATCGGGAGTTGAGTGAATAATTACATCCCTAGTACAAAACATTAGGAATCAATGAGAACCAATGAGAACCATTGGGAAGTCATGTGATCTTTCCTTGTAAAAAGCTCACTGTAGAACTCGAACGTTCTGTACTGGGACTGTTCCACTGGTTCACAGTCAGATGGCGTGTGTTCTCACATTCACAGACTAGGAACAGATGGAACGTTTCACACAGACTGTTATATATCAGTAACTAAAGATTTCACTGAACATGATAAAAGTGTGTGATTACATCATCAGGTGAATAAAGGTATAAAAACACGTTGGGTGGAGTTTTCCAGCAGTTCTTCACACGTTCAGGTACAAACAGACGGTTTCTCTCTCTCTCTCTCTGTGTGTGTGTGTGTGTGCTTTAGAAACGTATCTTTATCTGTGTGTGTTCTTAGTCATGAAGGTCTTCTGTCTGTCACTGGTGGTTCTGCTCTTGGTGTCGTCTTCCTGGGCAGAGGTAGGTGCAGCCCTTTAATATTAATAACTACATTTGACTGTCCAGAATGATCATTATACATATCCACAACATAATTGTGACTAGTCAAAACTGAGTTACACATATCTGCAATAACATCATGAGAACTGCTGTCTCATCATTAATTTACAGTATAAAGATTACTCTTTATTGGATATAAAACTATTTTTCTTCTTCATTTTAATTTTGGACCCAAACATTGGGTTTTTTCACCACCGTTAATATTTTGAATCCTTTACATGAGGCCATTGAAGCTGTCTGATAATCATTTATTGATTATTAGTTTCCTATGTGGTGTAGTCCCCCACCCACTCCTAAATTGCCCATATCTCAAAAAGTATTTATGATATCAAACTAATAATGTACAGTGTACATACTAAATAATCACAGAACAATTGGTAAAAATGTCAGAATTTATTTAGACCAAAGTATGTGGGACATTTGTTGAAATGGCATGAAACGACTCAGTTATTATTATTCTTGTGTCTTTGCTCCCTCGCTGCTGCTGATGTTCCGTTAAAGGAAGGTAAGAACCAAAGTCCCTCCTGGTTTTTATCGTAACATTAACGTAGTTCTGAGATGTTCTCTGTTCTCGTCCTGAGTAGAGAAGGAGCTTTCTGTGAGCGAGCTGCTAGAGAGAGCCAACAGAGATCGCAGTGAGTGCCTGCACGCCGCTCAACGCTAGCGCTAAGTTTACGCTGACGCTAAAGCTGTTTTGCTCCCGCAGCTCCCGACTTTGACGAGCCTGCTCTGATCGGAGGAGACATCGCAGTCAATCCCGACGCCGACAGAAACGCGGATCCCTGCACCTCCAGAGGATGTTTGTGGCTGAAGTACACGGATGGAATAGTTTACATCCCGTACTACATCGCTAACCACTACTGTGAGTGTGCAGCATGACTCAGACTCTACTTTACACCAAAACAAAGCTTTTCCTTTCACACTAAAGCTGTACTGATAACCAACATTTAGCAGTGCAACAAAAACCAACACATTACTGGTACCAGAACACCTGGTAGAGTTTTACAAAGTAATAAACTAAAACCAGTGATGTGCCGTGACCACTAGGGCTGGGTAGGCACGTTGCAAATCGAGACCACCAATGACAATTTCATGTTTCTGCTGTCAAGTGTTAATTAAATTCAAATCAATTTTATTTGTATAAAGCAATTTCCAACAAAGTCATCTCAATGCGCTTGTCAAAATATTAAAGATCCAGATGAACAAGTATTTATCCATCTAACAAAATCAACATCATAAACACCATTAAAGAAACATTAACAATTATTTAATATAGCCTCCATACTCTCCCAACAACATATATCTCATGACACGACAGCACATCTGTTGTTTATGTTGGAAACACAGAAACATGGAGAAAATGACAACTTAGAACATCCTCAGTGAGGAGCATCAACAAAGTCAATCCTTCCTTTTGTTCCATTCACTGTGAAAAGTATGAAACATGTTCTGACCTTATCTTTGCTGAAGCTCTGGTATCTCAGGTGTTGGTCTCCATCTTTTAAAAGATGTCGTTTTTCCTCAAAACAAAGTTTTTCGATCATCTCTAGCGCTGTCATCCTGACTGTAGTGTTATCCCGCCCACTAGCTAGAGAACGTAGCAGCAGCGGTCACATGTCATCTATTCACTAATGTGCTGTGAACTTACGTATAGCATTTAGCATAGCACAGTTACGTGCAAAGGCAGCTCTCTACGCTGCCTTTACGCGTAAATGGATGTCATATTGGGGACCTGACTGCGCATGCGCAAATACGTAAAATCACGCAATGGGAACGGAGGCAGAAGAGCGACGTGCCTTTGGGAGGGGGCGTGGCCTCCCTCTGCCTTACAGCGGAGCGAAAAAAAAAAAAAAAAAGACTGTGAAGCTGTTCCAGGAAATAGCGCTGTTTAGTCATTTGGGCTATGAAACGCACAACTACGGATACTTTCAAACTTATAGGTACTGTAGGCTATTGGAAATGGAAAAATAAATAATTTATAACTAAAAAAAATAAATAAAAAATAATAATAATAATTAAATAATCAAAATATCAATTCACCCTTGGGTAGGCACTGCCTACCTTGCCTACCCTGACGGCACGTCTAAAACACTACGTGTGCTAACGATTCATTTTAGCAACGATTCAAATCATGATTCATTGTTGCTGATTTAATTAATTGATGATATTGGTTAATTACAAACAATTTGATCCAAAACGATTCAGTAACTTTTGATCCATAATAATAATAATAATAATAATAATAATGATGATAATAATAATAATAATATGTTCAGTGTGACAGTACAGGTGAGATTCATGTTTATTATAAGGAAATCATCTATAAATTAATGATGGACATAAACAAGTGAACATCATTTAATGTCAAATATATTCACAAATTAATTTGAATAAAGTCCAACTAACACTTCAGTTTAGATTCACAAGATGTTATAGTTAACTCATTCAGTACCAGCCGTTTTTGATCATTTTGACTGATTTTAAAGACCCACAGAATATTTTCTACTATGACTATCTGAAATCTGACACCAGGTTCTGAAAAATTGAAGTCTCTACTGTCATAAAAAAAAAAAAAACATTTGTTTCTGGCTTGTTTCGTTCTGTTGTAATCAGCTGTTGAATAGAGCAAGTTTTACACAAATCTTCAAAAGCTGAGAAAAAAGCCTTTTACTAAAAAAACCCTGTCAGTGACTTTAAAGCTATTTTTTTTTTTTTGCTTTAGTGACAAATCTATGACACTGAGTGAGTTAACTTTTCAATAATCAATACATTATTAATATAAATCCATATTAGGTTTACCTGACTCTTCTGATTGTTTTAATACATCAGAATAAAACAATATTATAATAACAATGATGTGTTGAGGTTAAATGAGCAGTGATTGATGGTTATCATGAGGCTTCAGCAGAGCTAACGCTAACGAGCTAATGCTACATGGTGGTGGATGGGGGGCAGTGAACCACAGCTTTAGAATAAAGACAAAGTGTTTCACACACTGGACCCAAAGGTGGTTCCATTCATTTTCTTTGTCTGCTCGACAATATGGACCAAAACTCATATTTCTATTTTTTTTCTAAAAAATGGCGATCTATGATATTAATCACGATATTTTTAACACAATAAAGTCTGACCAGAAAGAGAATTCTAGGTTCAATTTGCTGATGAAAAATGCCACACGATCACATTTAATAACAAACAAATGCACAATATGTGTCACTTTTGTCTTTTTCTCCTCTAAGGGACAGCATGTGTGAGTGAGTTCTGTAGTGTGGCTAGTTTAGATGAAGGTCTGGGTTAGGACACACTCAGTGATCATCAAACTGAGGTTTACATGTTCTGAGAAGTAACGAAAGTAATGATTCCTAAAATGTGTATTTTAATACAGAATAAGATAAGCAGATAGCACGCATACGTCTCGCCGATGTCGGCCTCAGATCCTGAGTCGGCATTCTGCTATTTAAGTAAATACTTGACTATGGATATGGAGATATTTATACTAATTGAATGATCCGTGCTAAATAAAGGTTAATATAAGCTGTAGAGAGGCCACGCTGAGCATCTTTAATCCATCGTCCAAACGTCAATGTCTCCGCCCATTGAGCAAACGCTCTCCATAATACGTCTCGCTGATGCAACTTTATTCATCGTGCTGACATCAGCAAGATGTATGTGTGCTATCAGGGCATAGAATATAGATCTCAGAAATATGGAAGAATTGTAAAGAACACTGTTTGACTGTATTCTATAAATACAATTAAATTCTTGTATAATGTGTTTGTATAAATAAAAAAAGATATAGATATATCTCAGTATTGGCAATATTGTCAATGAATCTCGATATATCGGCCAGCCAGCGCGTGGCAACGGTCGTAATGTCTTTAATATTAAAAGTGCTTTTAAAACACATCTATATGAAGCCGAGCACAGATCGATGTAGTTGGATCGTAGGAATATTAATGGATTCATGGATCTAATGAATGAATCGTTACAGCCTGAACGTGTGCACTGAGTTCTTCTGAAATTTGAAATCATGAGGAAACATCTCTGCTCTGATCTGATTGGCTCTTACAGCTTCCCGGGAACAGTCCATCATCCTCCGTGGAATGGAGTCCTTCTCCGCCGTCTCCTGCATCCGTTTCAGGCCCTACCAGAACGGAGACCACGAGTGGATCAGCATCGAGTCCAGGAGTGGGTAAGAGCAAACAGACAGTGTGTTGACCCGCTCCTACGGACACGTCGTCACGTCCTCTCTGCGTTCACAGCTGCTACTCCTCCGTGGGTCGTCAGGGCGGAGGTCAGACCGTGTCTCTGGATCGTGGGGGCTGCCTGTACCACGGCACGGTCCAGCACGAGCTGCTGCACGCGCTCGGATTCAACCACGAGCAGACGCGCTCCGACAGAGACAATCACATCAGGGTCTACTGGGAAAACATCATCGATGGTACCAGACAACCACTCTAAGAGAAAGACCTTCAGCTTTTACTGCTTCCTTTAACGTCTTTGTTGTCCTCTGTGGTCACAGACATGAGGTACAACTTTAATAAGATCAACACTTTGAACCAGGGAACGCCGTACGACTACAACTCTATCATGCAGTACGAGAAGTACGACGACTCCTTCCTTCTAAATGTTTCCTCCATCAGACCAGTGACAACTCACTGTGTGTGATCCTCAGATACGCCTTCTCCAAGAACAACCAGCCCACCATGCTGCCCATCCCCAACAACAACGTCTCCTTTGGCCAGGCCACGCAGATGAGCCAGAATGACATCATCAGGCTGAACAGACTCTACCAGTGCTGTAAGAGATTATATATTTTTACAAGTTTGACCTAAAACCTTCTAAATGTCCTTATGAGTAAATCTATGTCTAACTAAACACATTATTATGCTCCGTATTTATTTAACTATAGTTTAAAAAATGGAGCTACTACAGTTTTAGAGCCTGTTCTTCCATCTGGAGATCATGTGATTGATGATGTCACACGACCCCTCACAAGACACATAAACCCTAAGGATAGGAGTCCTTTAACAGTCTGTGATTTACTCTCGAACCACCAGAGCGTGTCAGCGCACTGTTTAAGAGAGAGTAAAGGTCCCTTTGGAGAGCTCTTCTTCTCTGCTTCATTGTCTACGACCAAACCACAGAGTTAGAACTGTCGGCCCCTGAAGACAGATTATTTTTGTTTTTTATCCTCTCTCTGTAAACAAAAGAGGTTTATCAACATCTTTAACTTTTCCTGTTTTTTAGAGCAGGGTCTCTCAAATGGTGGTACGTGTACCCCTAAGGGTACGCAATGCCACTGCAGGGGGTCTTTGAGGGAGAGAGAGAGAGAGAGAGAGGGAGGGAGTGAAAAACTAACAAATAAAGTGAAAGGGAATTCATAAAAACTATAGAAATAAATCTATTCAGGCACCACTAAATCAGGGTTTCTATACTTTCACTTTGTGAAATATAAATCTAGTTCAGCTAAAATTCAGTTAAACAAAAAAAAAAAACATGATTAAAAACTAATTCTAGAAAAAAATATCTTTGGGGTCACCAGAAATTCTTAATATCAAAATGTGGTCACGATCCAAAAAAAGGTTGCGAACCATTGCATTAAATAAATTGAATTTACAAAATGAGATTGTTTAAATTGTGTTTATCACTCATTCATTCCATCATTATGATCTATAGATGTTTTTAAATAGTTTTATAAGTAAAATGAGTCGGACAAAGGGGGACTAGAACTTAAAAAGATTGAGTAACAGTGATATAGATCAACAAAAAGCAGCACAAGTTGTTATTTTGACTGAAAAAGATGTTAAATGATATAAAAATCAGGCTGAATGTTTCACTCCAATTGAAAACAATGGGACGTTTACAGGCAGTGTGACATCATCAATCATGTGATTTAAACATGGAGGAACACAGGCTCTAAAACTGTAAAGTAGTCCTATTTTTAAAAGGTAATTAAATGAATATGTTTCATAATAATGTGTTTTATTAGAAATAGATCTACTAATGAGAACATTTAAAAGATTTTAGGCCAAACTTATAAAAACAGTGGATGATCACTTTAACATGAGGATGACACGCGTCTCCAGGACTGTGTGTGTGTGTGTGTGTGTGTGTGTGTAAACATTAACCTCCATGTTTCCTCTGCAGGAACAAACAGGAGGAAAGAAGGCGTGGCATCCAGGGCCTGACTCCGCCCACACACGTGTTGAATAAAGAGCAGTTCCTGTTGATCTCCGTTATCACTCTCTGTCTCTTCATCACATCAAACTGTGAGAGTTTAGAAAGTGAACGAGTCTGTTTCAAACATCAAAGGTTTTATTAAACGCTCTATGATATAAATTAGTGGTTGTTGGAGTCTTTTTAGTCCTCGTTAATGTTCCAGAGCTGAGAGTTTGTCCTCCAGCTTGTCTGCGGTCATGTTGAAGTGACAGCTTCTCAAAGCCTGGATCAGCTGATGGGTTTGTGCTTCACCTCCTTTACTCCTCCTCCACTCCTTCAGCAGCTCCATGGACGTCTCCTCCAGGTCGGTGGGGTGGCGCTGAGCGATGGACTCCAGCTTCACCTCCGTCACTCCCAGTTTACGGCCCAGTTTACGCCAGCTCTTTCCCAGGCTCTCAGAAATTATCTCCATGGCAACGTCCAGTTTGGCTGGAGGAGGAAAAAGAGAGAAAGTGATGAACATGGTTGGGCTCAATTATAATTAATTACAATGATGGTGTAATTAGGAGGCCAAGCCCACGGGGCCCGGGGACCAACATTTATTCATTTTGTTCAGATTTTTATTCAATTGATTTTTTCGTTGGTAAACGTGGTGCTACAGGCTAAAGGGAGGGCGGTGCCCTTTGGAGGGTGGGTCCAGATCCCTCAGCTTACCTCGGATGCAAAAACTCACACGTCCACCAGCAGGTGGCGCTATAACCAAGGTCAACGTGTTTTGGCCTAGAACTCCCACACTGTATGTCACACATTCATATCCACAGATTCCCACTGAATCACCTGGGCTAGGCCACGCCCATTTCCACCTGTAATTATACTGTCTAAAAATCTGTCTAACTATTCCATGGGGTTTTGTTTATACTTGTCAAGTTTTGGATTTGAAAATAACAGAAATTTCCTGGTGCCTGCTCTGATTCACCCCCCCTCCCCTCCGCCCCCCAACCAAGCTCCAGTATCTCTTATATTTTAATATAGATGTACAATAAATCTAAAATATCCACTTATCAACCACTTACTAAATACAATAATGTGATTATAATCTGGTAGTTCGACCTTTATTAATATTAAAATGCTGTGAACATTCCTACGAGGGCTGGTGATATGGATCAAAACTCATATCAATATATTTTCTCAAAATGGTGATTTATGATATAAATCTAGATAATTTTATTTCAAATGAAGTCTGACCAGAAAGACAATTCTGGGTTAAACTTGCTGATGTATATATATATATATATATATATATATATATATATATATATATATATATATATATATATGCGCAATATTGTAGTTTTCTATATCGCCAAAATATAAAACTCAATATACTGTATCTTGAATCTCGATATATCTCCCAGCTCTAATCCCTAAATTATAAAACAGCCTAAATAAAAACATAAACGTGTATATGAAGCACATGTGTTTATTTAATATACTTACAGTTTATATATAATATATATATATATAAGTCAACACCTTGTATATTTACTGTTAATTTCACGTTGCTTGTCTTTAAATTAAACATGAACATTTTATTTTATTATATATTTTATTATAATTTCTCATGCTCACTCATGTGGTTCTCTGGTATTCATTAATGACTCATTAAATTTATAGATCTTGTGATTGGCTGATTTTTTTTATTGTTTGGTTGAAATATGCTTAAATTATTAACGAGTACATTTTTCTAGCGAGCTATAAAAACGCAAACTGTTGCATATCTTGGTCAAAATTAATGCTAACAGCAAATCTGAGATAATTGTTGTCATGTGACTGTGTGGGTATGAGCCACATTTGAATAATTTAGGTCACTAGGGGGCGCTGCAACTATGGGATATTTATATAATATATAAGATAACATCTTAAATGGTAACCGATTTTATTAATTTAACAATTCATTTTTTCAGTTTGACTCGATTTGATTATGTCTCCATTAATTGACTAAAAGTAATTTATAAATGTTGATTTACATATCTAAAATGAAAAAAAAACAAAACAAAACATGAAATCCTTAACGTTGCAATATATGTTTATTGCTCTTCAACTCAAAATTCCAAAATAAAATTCAAGAAAGAATATAAAAGTACAAAATAATGCATTAAGAGTCAGAGGAAGAATCTAAATCCATCCATTTTCAGACCGGGTTTGTCCAACTTTAGGGTCACGAGGATCTAAATGTTAAATCAGTTGCCAAGTATAAACGTAAATGTTTAGAAACTATACAAAGTTGGCAAGTCAGAGCCTGTCAATAGAGAGCTCTACACTTGGCGACTGATTTATCATTTACTTTTAACATTTATATTTATATTCAGATTCGACATTTAGGTTTAGCATCAGCATTTATATTTAAATTTAACGTTTACAATTAGCATTTACATT